>NC_134277.1:134591838-134661838 GCF_949628215.1 Phalacrocorax aristotelis | reverse complement strand
TAGTGTGAACTGCTGCCCCAGCTTTGTCATGGTTACTTGGGCTTGTCAGATACTTAGGATTTTGCCGATTTCTTTCTATTCTTAACCTCTTCAACCCTTACACATCACGTTGTATGCAGTCTGCTCACACTGATGATGCCCAGAGCAGCCAAGATCTATTCTATTTTCCAGTTATTCTTTGGAATGTAGTTGAAATGCACAGAATGCAGTTAAATATCCAGACAAGCTGCAGTAGGATAGTGAAATCCACCTGTTCTATTGGAAGTTAAATGTGGAACTGAGGGTCTCCAAAACTAAATGAAGAAAACTTGTTGAAACTAATGCCCCATTTCCAGACATGAGGGTTGTAGAATAGAAAATTCACTATTCGTGAAGAAACATTCTAATCCTGCTAATTCTTTTAAGTGACTATCAAAGAGGAGAGACTTCTCCTTCCCTTGGTGGAATCAGAGGGCTAAAAATATAAAAATGAAACTGCTACCAATGGGCCAAAAGCAAACAGAGAACAGCATTTAGTGCCCTAATAATGAGGAAAGTAATTGCTGCTGAATCAAATTTCTCTCTTGATAAGATTTCAAAAACCACTAAGTACATATTACCCGGTGATGTGTGCATTCTTGGAAAAAGCCGCTGTGAATCTTCAAGGCAGCCCAGGCTTAAGTGATGTGCAAAGAACCTATGGTAATGATGATGACATTAAAAGGTTCATAGAACCAGTATTAATAGCTAGAAGCAAGATGAAGCACTAGTTTTCTGCAAGGGATCATAGGCAAAAACACAAAGCTAAGAAGAAAAGAGAATGCAAATTTTAAGAACAGCTGAAAACAGCAGGTGAACTCTTCTATCTACAGTCACCTGGAAAATAAGAAGGGGCTTGAAGAACAAAGACAAGCCAGAACTAAAATTCTGTAGGAATTAAAATTCCACCAAATAACTCCGTATTAAGAATTATGCTAATAGCAAACATATCAGTACTTTTGAGACTTTGTTCAGCATTTGATGCCCACAAGATGTTATAATTACATTATCTAGCAAAACGTATCCCACAGGTGAGAGGATTCTAGAACCTAGAACTACACAATTATTCTGACATTAAAACCCACTTGTTTTAGAACAAAATAACTGAATTTAAAGTTAATGTGTCCTTTCATTCAGAAATGAAGCTCTTATTTTGACAAATCTAATGATCTTTGCAAATAAAAGTCCAGTTTGAGCACTACAAAAAGAAGATAAAATGAACTGTAGTTTGAATATTTCCATCTTTTGTGATTTAGCATTATTTTCAAGTGTTCCATGTCAACCTTTTGTAAAATCAAATATTGCATTTAAATAAAATAGCATTTTGCAAAATTTAGCTGGGTTTTGTAACTTTTTGGAAACATAAACAACACTGGATGCAAGAACATGAAAGTGAAATCCCTCATAAACTTCTATTAACCAGTGAAACTAATCAGGCTAATTTCTCTGTCCAGCATAAGTAAAGAGAAACACAAAAGAGAATTTAAAATGTAATATTTACTATTATGGTTTCACCAGTTCCTTGTCTTCGCAAACAGCACATATATTATTTAAAAGTGAAGATCTTGCTAAAGTTGATATTGCCCTTTAAACAAACATGTAGGTCAGAATGGATGGGCTTTGCCACAGGAAATACAGTTACCAACCCCGTAAGCATCAGTGAAAACAGATAAATATTTGAATATAAGGGACCCTAGTGAGACTTCTTCTGAAGTGCATTTTCAGGATTGGGCCTGAAAGAGAAGAAATGACAAACTTGCAGTGGAATTCACAAGAAGTATACTTGAAGTGTAGGATAGTCATCAGGGAGTTAGCTTCAGAAAATCCGTCATGCAAAGAACAGTGCAGAACAATTGTCCTGCTGGGTGAGAATATACGCACTGCTAGAAGAACTGTAGCCAAAGAAAAGCTTGCTTGGAAGCCTGCTCCCAAAAAGATACTTCTTAAACAATTCTTAGCACCAAAAATGAATGTGAACTACCAGCCAAAGCAGGGTAGAGAAGAAATTAGAAATGGGTTAATTAGGTGCAGAAAATACTAGTGCTGAGCACATACTGAAGAACACCTGAGTATCTTACTGTTTTCCTATGATAAATTATTAAAATAATCTATTTTTTCCATTCACTATGGCTACTCCATTATGTATCATTAGGGAATGGAGATTTATGCATGCAAGTATTTGCCAGGCAACAAAAGGGGGACATAGAGGCTATTTAGCATATGGCAGAAGAAAAGGTTAACAACGAGATTCTACTCACTGGTTTACACAACAGGCTAATTAACCCTAAGAAGATACAAGACGAAAGCAGGTAAAAATCCATCTCAATTGGCAGTGCACGTTGTATGCTATGGTACTAATCATTTAAATTTATCTCAAATAAGAGATATTTGGTGGAAATTACAAAATCTGAAAACAGAATTATTATGGGCCAGTTGGCCTGTAATAACACCTTTTTTATTATTAACAGGACAATTTACAGACTTTGAGGCTACATTGATATTAGGAAGCTAAACAGTACCAGGGAACATTTCCCAACAACTGAAACTAATCCATCTATAAAGTTAAACAGTAAGCATGGTCACTGACACTGTTTTGCCCTGGACTGACTAGCGTTCTCCTAAACAACTCCTGAGCACAGCTGAGGGGCTGTCATGGGTCCACAATGATTCCAAGACTCACTTTTCATGGGGACTTCTTATTTTTGAGAGCAAAAGAATGTAATCATATCTTCCCAAGGAAATTTCATTTAGTATTATAGACAAAGCCTGAGTTTTCTGGAGCCCATTTTATCTGAAGGTCAACCTAACCAAAGCTATTTAGCAAGTTATATGAAGAAACCATATCTATAATTTTAATGACCAATGACCAGCCGTTTTTGGACCTGGACACTATATGCCATTAAGAAGGAAATACAGCAACTTTATATTTCCTTTATATGCACTCTCTGTGCCAATAACTGTTTGACAAAAGCCAGAGGGCACTCAGCCAGAGACTCCATTGTGGAAGGAAAGCCATTCTGATCCAATGAAGAGAAAAACAAGATGCTTTGACCACCACTTAGGGAAACAATAACATGATCATCATCAATCAAAGCAGAGCTGGGTAGCAGAGAAGGCATTGCTACAGTCTTAGTACTTCTAACAACACTGGTGATTAAGCCCCTACCTTACTTGCCAAAGTGAGTTGCTTTCTAAATCAAAGTTTAGAGATCAACAGCAAGTGGAATTACTGGATAAAATGAAGTGAGTTCCCTAACTCTGCTGTGCACATATTTGGTATGAATATGTGACGTTAGAAGATGAATGGGATAGCTTCAATCTGCCAGGCTGCACTCACAATGAACTCTGACTGCAAATTGGAGCCTAATACAAGAAAATAAGTTCACTCTTCGAGGACTAAACAAATAATTCTGCAGAAAACTTGGTTCTTTATCTTCAGTGAAACTTATTGCAAGAGGAAGTGCTTCCCAGTGTGAGCAAAAAACAGAGACAAACCAGAGTCAAAACAGTCAGTAAAACAGAGTTATGCATTCAGTTAAAAATGCAAGCCCAAGTGAAGTGGTACATGTCTGCAATGATTTTACAAACTAGGGGCAGGAGATATTCAGCAGCTCCTGGAATCTGGAACACAATGAAACTGCCATTACAAATCACCTTCAACAAAAACCTTCTTATCTTAGCAGGAAATTATTCAGAAATATATAGAGGATCTTGGCAGCATTTTATTTTAAATATTTTTTCTGAATTAAACAACAGGTTGAGCTGGTCTAAGGGGTGGACCAAAAGCCTGATGATAATGTGGGAGCTACTACTTTGTACTTCATCAGATGTTACTTTAAATATTTGCATACAAAAAATTTACATACAAAATTCTAACCCAAGTTTTGCCTAAAGGAGTATCATTCAAAACAGAAAACAATACAATAATGCTATTATTATATTATTGCTATATTGTTATGTTATTGCTATTTTTTGCCAAATCAGAGCTATCATCCAGTCTACAGCAACGATCAAGAATTGCACTGAGTACACCTCATAACAGTACTTTTTAGCTACTCACACCAGTCTCACAAGCATGATATGAATGCATAATATGCTGTGTTTTAGAAGGGGATGGTGACTCTGCAAGATGATCAAATTAATAAAATGAGAACATCATCCCCTTATAGACTTACTGTTTGAACTTTGCGGAAATCCAGGTAAGGAGGATGGTCCATTCATTCCAGGCAGAAGAACAGGAGGAAGACCAGGGAGTCCTGGATAAGCTGCTGGCAAACTGATACCATGAAGAGAACTGCTGTCCATCATGCCTGGCTGCTGTACTGTTAATCCTAGCACATCAGTAGCCTTCTTTATGCGATCCAGTTCTTGCTGTGCCATCAGCTGTCTAACTGTTGTAGGAGCTAAATAATCTTTCTCCCGATCTAGCTGACTTCCCACAGTTTCTCTCACTTTTGTAATATGTTGTTTGGAAAATATATGATCTCTTATGGACAAACGCGCAGAATATTTCACGCCACATAGAGAACATTCTGGCTTTGTCCCATCAGGTCCAGTCTGATTTATCATAAATGGCTTCCCTATGTTAATTTTGAATTTCTTTTCTTTAGCCCGGGCATTCTGAAACCAGACCTGGACCACACGTTTGGGCAGGCCAATCTCATTCCCTAGCATTTCGCATTCCTGCATTGTTGGAGTCCGGTAGTCACTAAAGCAAGCCTTGAGAACTTTAAGCTGAAGGTTACTCATTTGTGTTCGGAAACGTTTGTGGCCTGGCCGATCACTGTTTTTGGATTTGAAGGGATTGCTAGCTCCAAATGGGTTAGGTGAACTTGGATCAGCTATGCTTGAAGTTTCACTGCGGTCGGCGTTATCGTCAGGGTCGTCGGTAATGTAGTAACTTTGGTCATGATCACCATCTTTTTCACTGAAATGTATTGAGGGGCTTGTTAGGGAAAACAGAAATTTATCATCGGTATTCTCATTTGTAGGTGTAGTTGCAGCTTTTGGTAGCGTGTCGTTCACAAGTGGTTTTGGTTCTTTGGGAGGTGATGCAGGTTTTGCATCCCCTGAACTGCCAGTCGTGCTTTCCATTTCATTGTTCCCTTCATCTCCTGTTGTGGCATCACTAATTGCTGTATTAATTGATGAAGTCTCATCAAAGTCAGTCTTGTTTTGATCATATCCAGAGTCAGCAGGAGGGGCATTCAAATTTTCTATATCCTCACTGGACTCTGCTTTGAAAGAAGAAGGGCTTAAGAGGTTCTTCGGTGACATTTCTGCAGTTTTGCTAACAGGGGTTGATACAGTGGAGGCTAATTCATTTTCACTTGATAATTCCGTTTTTGCTATTGACAGTGATGGGTAATCAAAAAATATGTACTTTTGTGGACTTTCTCCTCCGTCTTCAGTGGATATCAAAGGACTCGGAGGCAAACTGTAACCAGCCTGTTTCCCTTCATTCCAATGTCGAGAGCGAATGTGGCTTTCTAAAGCTGATTTTGCTTTAAACAGAGCTCGACAAAATGGACACCTTTTGTGGGACTGGGCTGGACCAACTGCACGAAATTGTCCTTTTCTTTCTCGGGCTCTCGTGTTCTGAAACCAGACTTGTACAACTCTCTTTTTCAGTCCCACTTCACGTGCAATGTGATCTAGCATCTTTCTGGTGGGGTTGGAATCTAGTAGGTACTTTTCATAGAGTATTTCCAGCTGCTCTGGAGTAATTGTAGTTCTTAACCGCTTATCACGATGTTGATCTTCTCCACTGTTTCCTCCCTCTTTCTCACTACAGTTATTTTCTTCTTTATCATCTAGTTTTCGTTTCAGGGAACCAGAAACTGTAGCAGGGTGTGCCGTATGTGATGAGCCAGTTTGTGGTGGCATCTGAGCAAGAGAACTATTAAGTAACTGTCCAGTCATCAAAGGATTATTGGGGTCAAATATCATATAGGGCATATCCATTGGTCTTTCTAGAAACTGTGAGTGAAGAAATTGGTTTTGGGCTGCTAGGAAATGCATGTGCTGGTGCTCTTGCCAAAGTTCTAGAGTTGGAAAGGCAACTGTACACTGATCACATTGGTACTGTAATAACTGAGGAGGTAGACTGTTCTGTAGAGAAGTCATTGAAATTGGCAAAGGACTGGAAGGAACAGGTGTGGTTTGTGATGCAGAAGGAGGCCTCCCTACCATCTGTGATTGTTTTTGTTGCTGTGGTTGAGAAGCTGAGGGCTGAGGGTCAGAAGAGGTTACTGGAGTAGACTGTACTGGTTTGGTGCTCTGGGAAGTTGTATCAGTTTGCTTAGAGATGGTTTCATTTGGTTTTGGTTTTTCTGTGGACTCTGGTTTAGGAGAAGACTTCTCAGGTTCTGGTTTGGGTGACGGAATCAAAGGAGTACTAGAACCAGAGCCAGAGCTTGCTGCTGTGACTGCCAAGCTTTTTGATGAGTCGTTTTGCCCAGAAACTGTGCAGTTCTTATACACTGTTTGATCAGAGGCATCCATAGAATCTTCAGTTTGGCTTTCATCTTGAGCATCATCATCTTCGTCTTTATAACACTGCTTTTTCTGGTGTGTAATCAAATCAAAGATCCTGGGGAAAACCACACTGCACTTTTTGCACTGATATTGCATGTTACTGGTTCGAATGTAACGCTCATTCGTCAGTTCCCTTTTCTCATTGTCTTTAGTTTCAGCTTGATTTTCATAACTTTTGCGAGCTTTTTGTCGTGCGTTTTGGAACCATACAACAATAACTCGAGTAGGTAGGTTAAGTACAGTTGAAAGTTGTTCGATTTCATCATCCTTTGGATAAGCATTTGTGTCAAAGAAGTCTTGGAGGACACGAAGCTGGTAGTCAGTAAACCGAGTCCTAGATGATCTCTTGCTGAAAGATGCATCAGACTTGTAAGGTTCTACAGCTGAAGGTTGAGGATCTATTCTGATATCTTCCAATACTGTTATGGGAGGGTTGCTGAAGTTATATGGAGAATCTTTATTTCTCTGTCTTTCTTTAAACAGCGTATTACGAAACCAGTGCTTGATAACTTTCTGTGAAAGGCCAGATTTCTCAGCCATTTCTTGGATCTGCTCTTCACTTGGAGAATTGTTAATATCAAAATAAGCCCGCAAGATTTTTAACTGGTCATCTGTAATTCTTGTACGTGGACGCTTGAACTGAGAGTGCCGCAGGAAATTGGGATCTAATCCCAGCTGCTGCTGGCAAAGCTGGGTAAGATCTGCAGATAAAGTATCCATTGGTGGCAACTGGAGGGCAAGCTGAGGAGGCAATGCAGGATGCTGCACCGGCTGCATCATAATTGGAGGAAAAAGTGGGAGATCCAGTGAAACAGGAAGCTGTACTTGAGGTGGGGCTGACGGTGGTGGAGGTGGAGGGGGAGGTGGTGGTGGTGGAGGAGGCGGCGGTGGTGGTGTGGGTGGTGGAGCTTGCAAAGGAGTGGGAGTTGTGTTCTGAATTTTTCCAGCCCCAGCTGAAGAAGGCTGAGAAGGAGTTGGAGGAGGAGGAGGTGGTGGTGGAGGAGGAGGTGGCGGTGGAGGCGGTGGTGTTTCTGGAGAAGATGGAGAAATTGGATAAAGCTTGTCATATGCCTCCCTGTACTGTCTGGCAAACTTTTCTAATGCTCCATATGGAAAAAACTGTCCATGCACATGTTCTTGATGACTTTTCAGAATAAGAATGTTGGAAAAGAGCTTACTGCAGGTTCCACATTCCAGTTTGTCTGTGTTTTCACCGTCACCAGCCTTGCTTTTTTTCTGCACTTTTTGTCTGTTCTCATTGTATTGGATAACTAACTCAAATCCAAAGTTTTCCAACAAAGCCTTGGCTGCATTCCCCCTTGCTCCAGAAGCTATTCTGGGTGGTGGGATGGCTGGTTCTGAGGATTTTGGCTTCTTCATGTCTTTGTTTTCTTTTAGTCCTTCATTCTCATTAGTAAATTCTTGCTTTGGCTTCTCTTGTTTCTCAGAAATTTCTTCTGACTCCTTATATGATGGCATATCCTTTACCAGCTGGCAGTCTGTACTTACTAAGGTATTTTGCTCTGCTTTCATCAGCTTGCTACTTTGCTGCTGCTGTTTTTGGGACTGAAGTTGGGGTTGGGTGGATTGATACTGTTGTGCTTGTTGCTGCAGTATCTGTAGCTGGGTTTGGCCAACATGGTGCTGAGTTTGTATCTGCTGCTTCAAATCTTCTAGCAGTGATCCTGTCATACCAGCCATTCCAGGCATACCGAATGTGGCAGAACCAGGCAAACCCAGGTCTGGGCTTAAGCTAAATTCTGTCCCAGGTATATAGAATGGGAAAAGGAACTGAGGCTGTTGAAATTGCAGCAGTGCTTCTGGTGTCATTGGAAAATGAGGCAAAAAAGCTGGGTTTAGAAACTGGGGTTGAAAGAATGCAGCTTGCTGTTGCAGTTCATGCTGTAGTTGCATTTGAAGTTGTGCTGGTGACTGGGGTGGGTGATGTGTAGGCTGAGCAGAAATTAATTCAGAAGCTTGCTTTTTATTTAATTCTTTGGCATCTAAATGTGTTTCTTTGCTGTTAACTGCTGGTAAGCTCATAGATTCTAGCATTCCTTGGCTGGGGCTATTAACATTCCCTGCTACACTATTTCCGCTACTTATATTACCACTTGGTTCTAATTTTGCAGCCCTTGCCTTTGTCTGATGAAGCACAGATCTCATATGGATTTCCAATGTAGAACTTTGGCTATACGCAACATTACAAATGCTGCATTTGTAGGGTTTGTTGTCAGTGCTGCTGTTAGTTTCTTGAGGGACAGGACTCGATGCTTCCTGCAAAACCTTTTTGAGTTTATGTAAATGGGACACTGAGTTATAGTGGACCAAGAGAATGTTCTTTTGGGTGAAAGACTCTTTACACACTGTACACTTATACGGACGAGATGGATCCAGAAATTTTTCCATAGTAAAGTTTGGCCCTTTTCTAAAAGGTAAGGTCCGCTTTGGTTCTGAGCCCATATCATCTGGAATAGAGCTACTATCACTTCCTACCGGACTTGCTTTACCTTCCTGGTCCATCTCATAATCTCTTTCTATTTCCTGTTCTAGTGCATGATCATCTTGTGCCATACTTTCACTTTCTGCCCAGAGTTCACCATTGACAGGTAAAGATGCACACAGCTGCTGAAGTTCAGCTTCATTGAGTTCAGGGTGGCCTGCTTCCAAGTGTTTTTTTAAAGCCTGGAATGTACGGAAGCTACGTTGGCAAAGGCTACACATGGTAGCCGCCCGAATAGCATGATACTGGGAATGTATCTGAAGCTTCTGCATAGTCTTAAAAGCCAAGCTACAATGGTTACAACGGTACTTATAGACATGGCGGTCAGAAACAGAGAGCTGTTGCTTCTTCTGCTGTTCATTTAGCTGATCTGTCACTGAGTCAGTGGTCTTTATATCTTTGCTGCTGCTCTTATTCCAGTCTGGTGTTTCAGTAGATTCCTTAGGTGGCTTCTGTTCCTCAGTCTTAATTTCCATTCCAGTTTTTGATTCATCGATCCCAGGGGTACTTTTCTCATCCACAGGACTTTCACCTAGTTAAAGAAAGTTAAGCATCTTTTACACAAGTAGAAGAGAATAGCACATAGTAATAATGGTTTTTTTTCATCAGAAACCAAGTGAGGCACCTGGTATGCCATGTGTTGGCCTAGCAAAGTATAGCGACCCATCCTTGTCCCAGAGAATAAAGCAGACAGGACCAACATGAGGTTAAAAAAAAGTAATAGAATCCAAACATGATTATCAGAATGGCAGTGGCAGTTGGCCTGGGAGTGGCACAGGGTTTCTCTTTGTCATAAGGTGGGATTTTGTTAGTACAATGGGAGCACCAAACAAGAATAAGAAACAAAATAGTAGCAAAGAGGCCAGTATTAGAAATGGGTCAATAGGTAGAACTGGTGATTAGAAAGGGGGAGAAAAGTGGTCTGAGGAGAGAGGGAGGAGCATGATGTGAGAGGTAGCAAAGCAGCTTCCCAGCACAGAATACAGTAAATGTCCAGGGTAAGAAATCTGCTATTGGAAAGACAGGCAGCATCATGTACCTAGCATTCCCCATCAATGTTGATGAAAGTGCCACTGTCTTTCAGGGTGGGGTCGTATTTGCTGGTTAAACAAGGAGAGTCTTACCTTCAGACTGGCTAAACTACTACCCCAAGCAACATACACGTGGCATACACGTGCATCCTAGTAGCTCTGCATGGGTGCAGTCAGCCAAATTCAGGCCCTTTTTTATTTTTCACTTTTTATCTCTTTGGCTATATGCAGCCCAAAAAGGATTCACTTTGCTTAGAAAGAAACAAGTGGTTTTTAGATTTCCCTACCTAGCTTTAACATGCCTCTGCTTTTTCTTGCATACCTGGATATTTCCCAGATCCCTCAGCTGTAATGGTTGCAGATGTGTCACGTTCAGATTTCTCTGAAGCAGCTGCTGGCAAGAGCATACTATTGGGCATCATGACATCTGGTACAGGAACCTTTGAAAACCAAGAACACAGTATTATTACAGGAAAAGTCATACTATTTAATACTATACAAGAGTATGAAATTATAATTCAAAAGATCCACCGTATCTGGATCAAAGACTGCCAGTACTAAACCAAGATCTTGATTCAGTCTTTGATAATGGTTTCCGACAGACCACAAATCCAGAGCATCGGGTTTCCCTTGGTGGAGAATCAACTCAAAATAATCCACAATAAGGTGATGCTGTAGAACTACATACACTCAATATTTCGTTGGTCTCAGTGTCACCACAAAGAAGGTTTTGCTGGCTCTGTCAGGTTGGTTGAATTTACCAGGGGAATTCTCCTTGGACATTTTCCAAAGATGGAGATCGTGTTGAGATACTGTCACCAGTCAGTTCTTGCCTAAGGGCATTCCCACTTTGCTTCACTTGTATTGTTTTTTAAGCAAACGCTGGACCTTCTATGATCTTTGAAAGAAAATTTTAAGTTTGTTTCTATACAGAAGTGGCAACCTTTATTGCAATTTAAAATAAGATTTTTCTCTTTCTTGTCTTTAATTGCTTATGTATCTTCTCCAGCCCACTTTACCTGTTGTGTTATCCTTTCAGATTATAGACAGAAATCTTTGAAGGATGCACTATTATAGGTGTCTGACAGCACTCAGTTTAGTTAAGTTGACATGAATATTTGCTCAATACTTCATGTTTTCCTTTTGCTTAGCTCTTTAAAACAACCATATCTGAAATAAAGGATTGTCTAGTGGCTCAGAGTAAGATTTAGCAGGACTGGGTTCAAACTCCTGCACTGCCAGAATCTGTCTAAATGACCTTGGGTAAATCGGTTCAGACTGTGCTGCAGCTCCTCAACTCTAACATGAGCATAGTACTTCCTTACTTCATACAGAGGTAACAAGAATATCCATAGGAGAGATTTCTGAGTGGTAAATAATAATGTAAGCTACATACATTACTAGGTATGAGGAGAAATAACCTTTGCTCCTTTTTAACAGTTTAACAAAATTATTTTAAACCTTCATTAAAGTACAGAAAAATTGTGTATGTGTATATATGTATGTATGTATGCATTTGTACCAATCACCTATTAGGAAAAATATTCTAGACGTATTTTAAAAAGCCCTGGACTTAGTATATTTGTAATTTAAACATGGCATTAATAGCATCGTCTCAGATGACCAGTGACTTTGATTTTGTTTTGGAGGGAAGGACTTCTTTTTAAAAAAATTATGTAGGAAACTGCAAATGTCCCAGAGAAGAAAAATTTTCTATAAATTATACTTATTTCATCATCAGAGAGTTCAGATATGGACAGATCATATTAGTTTTAGCAACTAGGACAGTTTAGATGATGCAGATTATGTTTTTCAATCTCTTTTTCTGCCAAACAACCTTTTTTTTTTTCTCTCAGAAACAGAGAGACAACTCCTGAGTACCTGGAGAGGAGAGCAGAGGATAGGAGAGGAGAGGAGTGGAGAGGAGAGAGATTTCAAAGTTGCCCCATTATTAGCATAGAAGGAAGCATGGAGAACTTGAGAAGAAAGCTAATGATCCTCAGTAGGGAGGGATTTTTTTCCACATTTTTCCAGTTTCCTAAAAGTGTCTAGAAAAGTTAGATTTCTATGGCATTTTCTTTGCAGTGGGCCAAAATTACACAGTCTGGCAGAGCTATAGTTAGTAGTTAGGGAAAACAAAGAAGAAAGAAAACTTTAAACTGCTTTTGGATCCCCAATTCTGTATTTGCTCATCAGCACCAGGCACAAGGAACTTTAGTCCTTCAGCCAAGAGCTCTTTCAATTCTTATTTTTTTGCCACTTTACTTGGGAATGAGGTCATAGACCTAGAAGCACAACTGTATACATGAAGGAGGAGTCTATGAATACAGAAATAAATCCTTAAGGAGGTGGATACTTGAGATTTCCAAGTGCATTTCCTTCTAAAAAGGCAAGAGACAACCAGAATCAGGGTGTCCTAGGAGGCCTGTTTTATAACTGAATCTGTGATGTAATAATAAATATTTCTAGACCTGATTGTGTCTTTACTAGCATTGTTTTGAATGGTGCTGAATCATTATTTTTTTGCAGACATGTATTATTTTGACATGGTTTGTGCACTTTTGCAGTGAAGAACAGGATTTTCCTGGTAAGGATGGAATGGGATTCATCCTCCAAATAGAGTTTGCTGCTTATAGCATTCATTCCAATCATGGAGAAACCAGTTCAAGTCCTTGCCTGATCCAGGGTGGGTACCTGAAATCAGGTATTCCATATCTGATATGGAATATCCATATCCATATTTTTCCCACTCTACTCAGCCCTAGTGAGACCACATTTGGAGTACTGTGTCCAGTTTTGGGCCCCCCAGTTTAAGAAGGATGTAGAACTCCTTGAACAAGTCCAGAGAGGATGATCAGAGGTCTGGAGCATCTACCTTATGAGGAAAGGCCGAGAGACTTGGGTTTGTTCAGCCTGGAGAAGACTGAGGGGGGATTTCATAAATACCTATAAATATGTAAAGGGTGGGTGTCAGGATGATGGGACTAGGCTCTTTTCATTAGTGCCTGATGACAGGACAAGGGGCAATGGGCACAAGTTGGATTATAGGAAGTTCCACCTCAATATGAGGAGAAACTTCTTTCCTGTGAGGGTGACAGAGCAGTGGAAGCGGCTGCCCAGGGAGGTTGTGGAGTCTCCTTCCCTGGAGACATTCAAAACCGCCTGGATGCGTTCCTGTGCCCCCTGCTCTGGGTGTGCCTGCTCAAGTGGGGGGTTGGACAAGGTGATCTCCAGATGTTCCTTCCTATCCCTGACATTCTGTGATTCTGCGATATCCTAAAGAACTGACCTAAGTGGATTGCTACCTATTCTTGGACCTGCCTTTCTGTTTCTTACTCACATTTCATTCACAAGAAACCTAAAGGGTCTTTTATGCACAAGCAAAAAGTAAGAAACAAGACATTCTGTACAATAAGATAATCCTGTTCTCCAGTTAGCACCATTATTGATATTGTACAGTGAATTTCATGTAATGCAAGTACAGCCCAGCTATACAGAGGAATCCTGCTATGTTTGGGAACTACATTCTACAGGGAACTCTGGTTATTTTACAAACAGGAGTCACAATACCTCTGAGACCTGGATGTTATTAGACCCAATTTACAGGTGTGCACTTAGAGACATTGACAGGCTTAGTTTTTCAAGGTTAATGTCAGTGAGGAACTGCAGGTTTTCAGCATCTTTGAAAGCCACCTTCAGTCATTTTCCCAAGGGACATCAGTCACTGGATGAGCTGGCAACAGAACCTAAGAGTCCTGACCCACTCCCCTCCTCGGGGTACTGAATACTATATCACAACAAATACATTGCCCAAAGGCCCACGTAAGTTTCTGTAGCATGTGTGTCAGTTTTTGGAACACTTACTGTCATGAGCAGTTTCTCCACACAGTCAGGGGACACACTGTGCAAATGGGTCAAATGAAGCTGGAGATGCATTTTGTTGCTGAGGACATCCTGGCAGAGGGGGCAGCAGATAACAGGTTGCATTGAATGCTGTGACAGGACATGCATCTGGATACGATTTGGGTCCCTACTATTGTAGTTACAATAAGGACATTGATAGAACTGAAAAAAAATCAAATTAAGATGCAGGCTGTTAGTCAGAGTGCTTTTTATAACTTGCTGATATTGCTATTTTAACAGCATATCATCTCTGTTTCATTCTTAAGTTATTTAAAAGAGTTTTAGAATGCAATTAAATTGTTACATTTTCCTTTACCTGCTCATGACAAAATTTATTGTCCTCTGGAGGCTTTGATTTTTTAGCTGCACCATCCTCTTCTTTTGCCAGAAGAAGCTGTTGTGCCCCTACCACAGTGTTCACTTTTGGTTCCTTCTCTGGTGTGACTATTCCTGTTCCGAAAACATAATTTTTAAGAACATGTTTTAAACTTTAAAATATCCTGGTTTACAAACAGGTTGTGATTCCAAAGGTCTGTATTTTCTTTCAGGGTCTTTTTTTTTTTTAAAGTTCTGAGGAAAAATGTAGTTGAATAAAACAACTCTGATAAGTACAAAGGTGAAGATATACTTTTATCCTTGATGGAGACTCTACAAATACATTTTAAAATGGACTCGTCTCTACTGTTTAGATAATCTTAGGTTGCCTTTAAAGATTGATCAATAATATGCTTTCTTTAGCAGCTCAGTATGAATTTATGTATTACATTAAAACAAATCAGCTTTTGCTTTAAAATCCTGTTTTCCAAAATAATTAATTTGCTGCTGTTTAATTACCTTCCCTCTTTTCTAAACTGTCTGAGCAACATGATTATTGTGCTGTTTTGATAACTCCTGCCTGGTTACAATTCTGAAGCTAAATATAGTGAGGCTTTAAAAGAAATACTGTGGAGAATAGGATTTCAGAGTGAACTTAATATTAATTATATACAAAGATCAGTCATTTGGGATTGCCTTAGATGTTTACACTGTGAATTTTTATAGTCTGGCATTTGTGATCAAAACCAGAATATAATTGTTTTCTATAGATAGCTCTACTATTACGTATTAAATACTATATTTAATATTATGCCTGAACTAGCTGTGTAATGTGGCCCAGTCTTGCAGACATCAAAGGAAGGAGTGCAATTCTAATTTCCCAGTCCATCAGAAAATTCTTTCCAGCGTCAATTTGCCAGATAATCTCTTCTGCTAGGCTGGATATTACAAGAGCATTGGGTAGGCATGTCACATACATCTCACGACAAACACAAAACCTCATTTACCAACCATTCCAATCTCATCATAGTGCGGCATCATCTGACCTTTTTTCTGCTGTTTATTATGAGTATTTCTAATTTTAACTTTCAATTTTCACCATCTTCCAGTCAATTTGCAACTAAATTATTTCCAGGGTGAGGACACTATCACTGGACACTGGGTGCAAATACATCTTGAAATGCAATGAAGCTAAACCATTGATTGCTATCAGACCCAACGTAAATATATAGTCCAGGGGTAATCTGATTGTATGCTGTGCATGAAGATTTATCTTGATTTTTTTCAATCCACATAAGGTTCATATAAATGAACAAATTGCACCTCATTGCACAATAACCTAGGATTAATTTAAAAATAAGGTCATGGATGTTTTGGCAACAAAGTAAACATGAACAAAGAAAGTACTTGTATTTTTCTGTAGACAAAATGAAGAAGTTTCTATTATTATTGTTTTCATATAGTGCAATATTTGGTATTAAAAGAGCAACGTGAAAGAGAAGTAAAATAAGAGAACAGTTTTCAAGGTAGACACTAAATCCTCATGGTACAATAACAATTGGAAACTGAATCATACAGGGACATTTTCCAAACAGCATTCTTTAAAAAAACCCTGAAACATATTTTATAACTTATACATTAATGGTGATTTCCCCACACATTGTTTCTCATTCCTAAGTTGCTAATTATTTCTTCTGGTGTAATTAGACCAGTAACTTTTGCATGTTCTTGCTCAAATTAAAGTTTATTCCTGCCATATTTCCCTGCTATTTAATGACCAATTTGTCAACATCAGTTTAATATCTGAACAAGTCACTTTCTGGAACCCTACTGAATTTTCACACACTAGGAACTGATCCTGAAGGCCTCATTTAGTCTGCTCAGTCAGCGCTGTGCTGACGACCTGAAGGACTAAGAGTGCTTAAAGGCAAAATCTACATGATGCAACCACATAAGCCACCATTTTATTACTCACTTTGGTTTGTGATGATACAGTACTCCTTGGCCTGTCTTTATTTACTTGACAATGCACCATTATTATTTAAATGTCTTTTCTGTGAGAATTATGGGAAGTAAAAAAGTGACATATGATATTAACAGAGAAAGGTTGCTTCTCAGGTTTTAGAAGGATAGGTTCAAATTATTAACCTCTCTTCATTTCCAACTGTCAAAAATGTCTAACAGCTGACTACTGTTTCTTACCTTTATCATATGTCACTTTTAAAATGTCCCTTTTTAAAGACAAATGGCCTCAAATCTCGGCTGGTGTAAAGAGAGACACTGCTATACAGGACGCTGAATTTAAAAGCCAAAAGAAAACAACTGCGCCTTATTTTCCCCTCATCATGCTAGATTGTTCTCAACGGGTTGTTACAGAAATTAAGATCCAAATTCTGCTCCAAAATCCACTTGTGAAAATACATTTAACTGTGTTTTGGCAATAGTATTTAATGGCTAGTGAAATTTAGCTTGGAGTGCACTCTGTGTGTGCCTGGGCTCACAGACGGTTAATATTACACATCATCTTCCACCACAGGATGGAATAACTTAATTACTTCAAAGGGCCTATAATAATCATAAAACACATAGTTCTTGTTTCTATAAAAACAAGAGGGTTTTTTGGTTAAAGTTTCTTTTGCGGTTAATATAATAAAACCGTAAAGTTATAAAACACTGTGCTGGGGTCAATAAATGCATAGCAAAGCACAGCTTTTTACTATGTTTACTATGATATTTATATAAACTGTCAAAATTTACAGAGGCTTTGTTGTTTTTGTTGTTGTTGTTGCTCTGGATTCATTCAACCTCAAGCACTGTTACTTCTTAAACAACTGAAGTTACATCTGGCTTATAGTAAACTACCCAGCTCTGTGAGTTATGGTGAGCTTTGAAAAAAATAGAAAGGGGGTTGATTCTTCCCCCTGGCATGGGGATGCCACTTGCCCCTGCACGTGGTGAGGACTGAACCCCCCAAGCCAGAGTATACGTGCCAAAACCAAAGGAGATCATCTCCTTATGCAAGTAAATGGTCCAGCTATTACAACCCAGTGCCTCGTCTTGCTATATCAACTTTCTGCTTTCCGTGTTGAATTCACTGTTTTAAGGAACTTCCTGTAGGGAGGGTGAGCAAAGTTACGGTCTTATAGGAAGGGGATTGAAGGAAGAGGGAGAGAGGAGAGAAAATACTACGGTCCCAAGCATGCCATGTGGCACTGTTTTCATAGCTGGATGTTCCACTAGCATGCTATTCTTATTAGGCAGCTGTAGGAACAGACTAAATTCAGTTGTTATTCATGTTTTAAATACACACTTTTTATTCTTGAGACACATTGTTTGTTGGGGTTTTTTTCCTAATGGTGAAACACAACTGTAACTCATTTTATAATATAAGCAGCATTATTTTAGATGTATAATATAATTTCAATACATTTAGCTCAAAAGCTAAGTTTAATTATAAATAAGTGCCATGAAATAGACTAGTCAATGATTGCCTGTCAGTTACAGAATTATTTAACTTGTGTAAGACTGCTAATATAAAAATGACATAATTTACTGCAATTCAGATGCCATCACCTTCATAAAATTTTTGAAACCCCAAAATAAAAATGTTTGTGTGACTAACAAGAAAGTTAACAAAATACGTACACTAATGAAAAAAAAATCCTGGAAAAGCCATAATCGCAATACTATTTTCTTATTTATGAATCTGTGTATTTGGTAAAGATTGTATAATTTAAGACTTCTGACACATCAGATGATGTTATTCAGCCTCAAAATAATTCTAAAATTATAATTACCGGTAGAGTATTCTTTCTAATTAGAGTAGAATGAAAGGATAATTTTCATTGCAATAATGAAGGTTAATTTCCATCCTTCCTCATGTTTACTACCTTATTAAAAAGTGCTCCCCTTAGCCATGGCAGAGACATATTACATTTTCAATGCAAATGTATTAATCTGGATAAATTCCATATTAATTCTTGCACTGCATAGTGCTGTAATTTGGATTATAATTAATCTAAAGTGGCACTAGATTTAAATGACAATATAAATGAGGCATTAGTAGGCTTTTCTATTCTGAATGAATATTCAACAAATATAACTCGCATATTGCCAAGTCTCATTTTGAAAGCTCTACTCCTTGAGATAAGGTAAGCAATACAGCACAACAGCTTACACAAACATACTGCTACTAAATACATGTTAATCCTTTCTCGTCTAATAGATTCTATGCTAAAGAGGGGTCACACCATTTTCCTGTCTAACTTGTTAGTATTGTGATTAATTTATTGGTTTTCCTGAGATTTCTTTGGCAAGACTTGCAACACTCAATTCATGAGAAAGCCCAAATTAACATTCAATTATACATAAGCAGTTATGCAGTCATTAGAAATACTTGTCAACTGAGTGAAAATTAAGATGATGACCTGAATGTTACATATGCAGAATTAATTTAGATTGGGAAAATAAAAGTTTCTAAAAGATTTAGGATTTTACACTACAAACTATTTTCTGCAAAGCACAAAGGCAATCATGATTTCAGCCCTTGTTTTTATATGAATCTTACTGCAAAGTTATTTGTGTAATTGCTGGCACGGGAATGCAGAACAATTATGCTGTTTTTTTCGTAGTGCACCCAGTAGGCATCTGGATATAGGTTTGTCCTAATTAAACTTGGCCCTTATGAGCGGCTAATCCTGATGGAATTTTGAGAATTCCCCTTCAGTATTTTCTTCTAGATTCCATCTTTTTTTTTTTTTTTTTTTTTTTTTTGCTGGAGCTTTAATACTATATTCTTTCTTGAAAAACTATAAAGGGACCTGCCTAAGAGAAACAGAGGACTGATAAACTCCCTGAAGTGGTTCACAGTGTCCCCTAGGCAGAGTGTATGGTAGGAAATGCAGGGTGCAGGTGGCTGTCAGCCCTCTCCTGGGGAGCATCCAGGACTGCCCCTGATAAGACTGCACAGGAGGACCTATGTCGGCCTGGGAGCATGGCTTTACTGCACTGCAGACAGATTTTACCAAGACAGAGAGCCAGCCAAGGGGGATATATATTTTAAACCACAACACAGTTTCTTGCTCAGCATCAGCGTTGTCATCATTGGCCTTTCTTCAGTCTCTTGATGTCAAAAAATAAAACAATTGAAGAGAAGCAGAGGTTCTAAACTGTGATGGGTACTGGCTTTAGCACGTCAACAAGCAAACTTAAAGGAAGCTTTATTCTTTAAGTCAGTCTTCTGAATTGATTCGGCACAGAAAGGGACATCTGTAATATTTTTTTAAATAAATCCAAAAGTGTTTAATATGTAAAGAGAGAATTACAGTATGGGAGAATTTGCGTGTAAGGAAACTCATATGTAAAATGATATTTTCTCTACAACTATATGTCTTTATGGAGAATACAACGTCCTTTGTATGCTGCTGTCATTGGCATACAAGGAAAAGATATATGACTACCTGAAACTAATAGGCTTCAACCTGTTTCAGCACTTCTTCTGCTTCAGTGAATCCAACATAATGTAACTAGGTATAGCGTGAGGCAAAAGTAGCCAATGTAATATTCATTGTGACCATAGATTTCCATCTCATACATAAAAAGCATGGATGAAGTCACATATTTGCCAAATTAAACACAGAAAAAGCCTTGGGTATCTACACCAGATGCTGGCCCTGGGTTTGTTTGTGCACAAGTAAATGTCATGACATAGGGGTTTTGTTTTCAAAGACAGTAGCTTTCATTACTGGGCTTTGTCTATTCCAGGAGATCAAAATTACCCAAACCATAATCCGTTTTCAATGATATTTCCTCTTTCTTAGGCTGAATCATCTGTAAACTTTTTCACTGGATTTTGTGTATTTTTTTCAAAATGCCTCAAATAAATGCCCAGGAAGAGGCCAGATTCTTGGGAGCAACTGATCAGAGAGCAAGAGCAAAAAATAATAATAACAAAAAACCCCACATTCTTTGGGTTAAAAGGGGGGCAAAACCTGATTGAAGAAAAAATTCAAGTGGTACCTAATCCTATGCTTATGAAAAATTAATATGCCATCAGAGGAATCACAAGTACAGCTAAGATTAATGAAAGGCGCTTAAAAAATTACAAGCACACAAACTGATTTGATTAAAAAATAATCTCACTGGTCGTCCTGTAATATTCTTCAACTTATCCGCATCTATCCTGTCAGATGGTTATGATTAAAAATAGGTCAATGGGAGGCTACTGATAGAAATCACATGCAAAATGCACATGCAATGAATAGTAGTGGGAATGTCCAGACAGTTTAAAATGAAATATCATTTCATAAGTTAAAAAAGGGGGAAGACAAAATTCTAGCATCTTACCAGAGTCTTTACAAGATTTTTTGCCTTCACTATTGTCTCTCTCACTTGAGTCTTTATCATCAGCAACAGCCACTGATGTACTTTTAGCAGACCCTTCTGTATCTTCACCTTGTTCTTCTGTGGATAAGCACAGAAAAGATCTTAGAAAAGAAACTCAATGACCATTTAACGGCATTTAAAAAATATGTCCTGTAATAGGAACAGCACAAAAAAAAGATGGCAAAATAGGGGAAAGAGGGGTGGGGGGGAGAAAGGGAATAGGGAAGGAGCAGCACTTTAAAGAGGTTGGACATTAATTGCAAATAATTTGCAGTATTTCAAAATCTATCCAGAAATTCTGACCGTGTCTTTATCAGGGTACCTGCTTTCCCCCAGTGTGACAGGTTTAAAGCCTGTCATTTCATATTCTTTGACTAGAAATGATTTGTGTTAAAATACATACACACACGCGCGCGCACACACACACCACACGGGGTGGAACAAAAGCCAGCACATGTAAAAATGCATCTTGGAGCCAAAAAAAAAAAAAAAAAAAAAAAAAAAGAAAAGAAAAAAAAGGGGGGGGGAAGGGATTCAAATATAAATCCTATTAGTGCAGCAGTATCCCGCTAATTGCAGTAAGTAAGTATTAGGTATTAGGTACTGTATTAAATATAAACCTCTGGCTTTGCGGGAGAAGTCTCAAATTTTGTCTCCAGGGGGAGCCATTCAGGATAAATGATGCAACTTGGTCTATGGCTTCTGAGGAAGCAGCATTACCCACACCTCACTTACGTGTTCACACCAGCTAGATTACATGGAAATCTTCACAGTAACTCAAGCCCATTTAATTATTCGGTAAATCTTAGCTATGCTGCTACTGGTGGATTAATCTGTTTATGCAGTTAGCTTCTATGCTGGGGCTGTGTAGCACTAATCCGTGAAAGGCCCACTGTTCCTTTTCATCCTGTGATCATTTGTCTCTCACTGTGCTGATGTCACATTTTAATGAATTTTTAGCAATCTGAGTAATGCCAGATAACCAGACTTGCAACTCCCTACAGCACAGCATGCTGTTTTCATTGCAGCACAGAAAAAAAAAAAAAAAAAAATCATATTTCCCAGTTCAGGTAGGAATTATATAAATTAGGAGGTGAAGGTAAAATGGGATTCGAAGCACCAGGCTGCTCAATTTCATAAAATCTTTAATGACCATATAAATTAACCCTGGAAAGGCAAAAGGTCACAGACACACATTTGCATACACTCTTCTATTCACTTTTGATAAGCAGAGCTTTTATGCAGGGAACATGATACAATTAACCCTTCAGGAACCATACAAAACGCAGCTACCGACATTTTAAGTGTCAAGCATTAACTGAAAATTACACACTGCATAAAATTTTCATTGTAAATGCTATAGTGATTGAAAGGGGAAATAGTGGCCCTCTTCGCACCCCATGTTTTATTAATAACATTCTGACAGCCGAATGAAATATCCTCTGTCATATGTAGCAGCTGAGCACAAAAAAATTGCTGCTTAGTGCCTTACTTGCCAGCCATACACTGAAACTGTATGCCTAGGCAAACAACCCTCAGATCGATGTGGCGAACCTATCCGATTCTCAACTCTCTGCAAAACCTTTTGTAAATTGGAAGAGAAAAACACAGCTGCAATTTTGGAAACTGAACCGAAAAAAAAAAAAAAAAAAAAAAAGAAACTCAACCACAGATCAATGTGTTTTGCATTGACATCAGAATACAATGGGTTAGGACTAAGCATGCGTGTCCACTTTTTGGAACAATACAGGGAGAAAGATGGTCCCCTCTTTTAAAAATAATTGCATATAAAAAAAAAATTTCCATCAGAATGGAAACCCCCCTCGTGCTGTTTCAGCGCTCTGCCCCCTGCGGTCCCCCGCCCCCTCCCATGATGATAGCTAATCAAACATGGTAGGCATCCCTGTCACAGCTGGAAGCAGGGCTGTGTTTGTCAGGGTGGCGGGGGAGCGCAGTTCGGGATGCTGCGAGCCTGTGATCATGCCTGGCTCGGGCTGTGTTAATGCCGAGCGCGCGCACATGAGGCTCGTATCCAGTGTCAGGCCCCGTGGCCTCACGGAGCCGATGGCAATCCCTTTTCGACTCATCCTTGGGAACGGACGCGTTGCTTCTTTTACTAGATTTACTGGCCCAATCCCCCTGGGCTGGAAAATGAAGTGTCAAAGTGCTACTACTGAGTGTCCTTATCTTGAGGGGACATAAAATTGTGAGGGCTATCGTGGCACACATTAATAAAACATTGTGTGTGTGTCAGGCAAAGAGAAAGAAAATTATGAAGGTACTAAAAGAAAAGCTACGGTATCATCTGGGTCTCATCAGACAATTTTTGCAGGGTGCTCTCCTGTTTTTCTGGTATGTGTTTTAAGTGTGAGAGAAATTCCCAGACATGTTCTCCTATACATCATCGTGGTGTCTGACCTCAGCCTGACCCTGGCAACAGTTTGAGAAATCTGAATGTGAACAAAGACTCTGTGTCAGCAGCAGGGAGAGATTGCGGGATAGACTTTCCCCATCAACTTAATCGCAAACAGCAGTTCTGAGGCCATAACTTTACAGGGCTCCCCCAAGCCACAAACACATAACCTTTAGAGGTGAAACTGCCCCCCGCTCCCCACCCCCCCTTCTGTGATTTTCCTCAGTCTTGTGGTGCTCCCTTTGATGTAGCAAGGCAATTAGCTCTAATGTTCGAGTGCTGCAGACCTGGTTTATGGTTTGGAAGGTGAGAGCTGTTTATTACAGGTAGGCTCCTGGGGGCCATAAAGGCTTTGCAAATTTTTAATCATGCAAAAAACTAATCAAAATGTAACTTATACACACCATAAAAATTAATATCATTATTATGCACGGTATAAATTGCCTGCCTTGGCTTTCAATGGCACTCACTTCTAGAAAATACATTTGGCATTCATTTCAGAAATATGTATGGCATTCGCTTCAGAAATAAATTTCATAGACAGAGATGATAATACAACTTCTCCTATTTTCCTTCAAAATTACAGAAAGGCTAAGATTCACACTGTCATGACATTTATCAAAGGGACAAGATGGAAATGCAACAGCTCTAACTTAAAAGCAGCTAGCAAATTTACAAGAAAAATCCTTAAGACCGTTCCTTAGAACAGATATTGAGGGTATGTAACAAAGTGTGCTATCAAAGACACTGCATATGTACACCAAGATGCTACAAACATCTCTTTTTAGTAACATTTTTGTTCTTACTTATTATGCTAACCAACAAGGATACTATTTGGTTATAAAAATGTGATGGCTGCTGCTCAAAGACAGAAAATTATAAATTATTATGTATCTACAAAATACAGTATGATGGTGCTACAGATTCCAGAACAAGTCCTGATGTTCTGTTTTAAATTTGCAAGAGCCCTGCCTATATACATTTACAAATGTCAGCTTTGAAAATGAATAGAACACCGGATTCAAATGTACTTTAATGGCTTTAATAACACTTACTATTGCAATACGATATTTTATTCACACCTGGTTTTATTTTGTCCAAATGTTGAAAATTTCTTTTGATGTTGGATCTCTTGAGTTTAGCCATTATCAAACTTTTTCCTCACAACTGACTTAGAATTAAACACAAAAATAAGGTTAGCAGTCTATGCTTAAACTGTAAAATAAGGGAAAATGGAAAAGTTAAGCTTCAGAGGTAATGTTAATCAGCTGATATTTTATATTATATATTCTACGTCATACACTTCAATATGTTAATCTACACTCTCGGGCCCCAATTCTATATCGATATTATGAAGGAAGGCCCTTATGACCTTCCCCAGCCCAATGAAGTCAGTATTTGTGATGATTTCAATCGCAAAATCCAGGCCTCAGCCAAAATTGAATAGCAGATACCAGTAGCAAAATTAGATGAATATCATACACAGATTAGAAAAGCCTGATTTACTGAGATGCAAATAAAGGAACTACTGCATCCAGCATGGCCAAAGGAAGGTATAGGGAAACAAATACTATTTTTTGAAATAAAATACTGAACAGTTAAAGCAAGACATGTCCAAGTTGAAGCAACCTTCTCTCCTCTAATTTAAATGCATTGTGATAATCATGGAGGCATATCAATCACCTTTCCCTCTGTTTTACCGGAGAAGTTTCCCTACTGATAAGCAGCATTGGGAGTCTGCCTTCAAGTCTATTTAAGACACATATTATTTTCAAGGGCTGATTTTGGTTGGTTTGGGTTTTTTTACATCACTGATGTATCAACCAACAGTCAGTAGTTCCTGTTTTGGTTCTGGATTTTTGTTGTTGTTGGTATCCCTTTTGCCCTCTCCAAATTGCAAGTAATTTCCTAAATAAGGATGATCTACTAGTTGTGGGTGAGTAATTGTGGTTATGAGAGAGAAAGCAAGATTAAGCAAGTGTTTGTGGCTGTGGGCCGGATGGATGGGGAAAGAATAAATCAATAGAGTGAAGTAGTAAGTAAATAAATATGAAATGAGAGAGAGATTTTAAAAAATAATTGGGGTTTGTTATTCAATATGTTTGATAAAAAGCTGTATGAAATGTACCCATAAGTGTTCAGTGCAGGTGTATCCCAGGTTCAACTGATAGAGTGAATGGCTTATTAAGATTAACTCTCAGGATGAGAAGGTAAATACTAGTAAAGGATAATGGAAGGGTGGATTTGAGGGATGAACAGTCAACAGATAATGGAGGGAAAAGAGGAGCAACTAACAAAAGAAAAAAAGAAAAGCCCAGAGAGTATACAAGAGAAGAAAATATTAACTAAAAGCAGGGCTTGTGGATTTATTTCTGGGTTGTCCTAGTTACACTACTTAGCTGATAAATTCTCCCTGACTTCTGGATTGCCATTTATTCACCCAAATATTCCAGAAACTATTTTTCTATTTTCTGGCTGGTCTTGCAGAGGATGAGTGAGGAACAGGATGCCTTGCTCATTGAGGATCTTGACTGCATCCTCTAGTGGTCATATTTCATCTTCAAACAGGATTTGTAATTTCTTATTTAGGGACTCAAGGGGAATAACGGCACCAACCCGTTAATAACTGTTTCTAATCACTGTGTTATATTTAAAACCATAGCTGTTAGAAGGCTGAACTTCCCGCAAACAAGCCTATAATTAAGTGATGATCATCATATTGACCAGAAATTGCTAACCAGCAGTTAGCATCAAATTGTACCATTTTGTTTTGTGGTGCATCATTTGAATTTTTATAGCAGTCTAATGCTTATTTTCTTCTGGTTGAAATGTATTACTGTGTCAGAGGAGGCCAACTGCAAAGCTGGCTGAACAGAGCATGCTGTGGTGGCTCCTTCCCAAGGAGTGTCACAAATCACACCCACTTTATCCATCCACCCCGCCCAGCAGCCAGTATTCCCCACTTGCCACGCTCAGCCTCACTCCTCTGGCTGCCGGAGAGAGGCAGCTCTCATCTACCCTACTTCTTTTTGCTTCTTAGCTTCTGAAGGTAGAAAAGATTAATTATCACCAGCTAACCTGCCTAACACTTTATTATTTCCTAATCTAGTTTTTCTACTTTTTTTTTTCTTTTCTTTAACTGCAGTCCACTTCCAGCTGCTGGAGAAGGAAAAGGAATGTTCTCCCCAGAAGTTTAGAGGGGTGGGGTGTCCTTTCCAGCCCGGCTGCTGAGCAAGCTCTCCCTTTCTCTCATTGCTGGCTTGGACTGACTGCTTTCTAGTCTCCCTCCCATGGCCTAAGAATAAATCAGGAGAAGAAGTGTGTTTTACTCTGATAATGCTGTAAAATGTGGAAAAAAATGTTGGTAAGCTTATGCTGAGCCATACTGATTTATCAGAAAATTGGAAAATCTGTTTTTGTATTTTTGTTGTTTTATTTCTACATTAATATTTTATCAAATATTTTGCAAGAGGCAAAAGAAGCATATGCTGACAAAACCATAACAGGGAATGTCAGCTATTCAGAATGAAATTCAGCAATGTTTTCCAGATGTGATTGGAGATGTACAGTTAATCATTTATTATGCAAAAAGGGATATTTTTCTTACTTGGCCATCTCTAGAAAGGCATAGAAGCATGAATCTATATTCAGAGTAGTCTAACTTTTCCAACTGATCAGTACTTTTCTTTTGGCTGCCATTACAGTTCATAGAAACTTCTGTTTCCCCCATCAGCATAAGGCATGAAGAGCACTAACATTGTCTGATTTGAAGACTAATACATTTCCATCAAGGTTATTTAGAAAGGAAAATTAAACCTCATTGTTAATTCTTATTCAACATGCTGGATACATCCTGCCAAATTTCAGGCACTGCTCTATGCTTCCTCCCTATGGAGGGAGAGAAAGGTAACTTCAGGGCACAACTCAGACTTTACGCGGGCTGAATTGCCTAATTCCTCCCTGATTACAGAGGGTTTTTAAAGTGAAGTTTAGTGTCTGGATTGGAGAATTTTCACCTTGGCACTGGAGCTAAATGCTGGAAGTTAGGTGGGTGAACCTAAGCCTAAGAGCCTGACCCAAAGCTCAGAAAGTCAATAAGAGTCTCCTCATGACCTTCACCAGCTTACTGGGTGCTCATTTCAAGTCTGCGGGAAAAAAAGAAAAATACTGGATCTTCAAAGTATCATTCACTTTTTTCTTATACCTCTTGTTAAGCCTTGTTTTACTCTTCTGTGTTGTTGTTCAGTCTGTGTGTTCAATGTTTTTTCATACACAAACACTTCTACTGTCCCTGATTTCTTGCATTTTTTCCTACCCCCTACTTGAGCTGAGTTTCCAATACATCATGTAAGTGGTGAGATTGGCTTTCCCATTCATAGTTTCCAGAATAATCCTTTAGAGTGTATTTACGAAGAAGTCCACAATGTTAATTAACACCTCAGTCAAAATGTCATTTAAGTGACATATTTTATTGGTAACTCAGTTTTGGGGTTTTCCTCTGAAATACACTGTAAAATCCTTCTCATTTACCTTCCAGACTTTCTTCCTGATTTTTTCACCTCTTTTTGGCTCACTACCACTATGGGTCTGAAATTATCTGTAAAGAATTCTGTTAGTGCGTGTATTTCTCCTTTGTCTTTCGAGAATACTAGAGTAAAAGAATTTATTTTCTTTGCCATCTCCTGATCATTTTGGATTGACTCTTTATCCTCTGGTGGTCCAGCAGACCTAATGACTCTTCTGCAGGCTTTCTATTTCTGTGATACTTTAACAATTCCTGTTTAGCTTTTCTAGGTACCTTCACGTATTTGCTCCTCTTAGCCAACCTCCGTGTTCAGTTTTATTAACATCACTTTGGCTTTATTTCCACTTTTAAGGATATTCTTTTCTGACCTGAATAAACTCTTGTACTATGTCTTGTCATGTTGCTAACTACAGCCCTCCAGTTTAAATATTCCCCTTTCTTGATGTTAAGTGTCACAGGCAGAAGTAGGTGATCTATTTACAGTGAATAAAAGTTTCCTTGAACATAAACACTTTCTGAATTTCTAAAAAATAACCTTTACAGGATTATTTGCTTTGGGGTATTTTGTTTGTTTGTTTGTTTTCCACAATTACCTGACAAATATTCTATAGCATATATAGCAGTCCATGGATATTTTACAAACTTATTTGTTGCAAATATTTCTTAAACCTTAAGAGTTCAAAAGTTTGGCTTCTTTAACATATGCATACCTGATGTGGTCTTTGTTTTTTTGGAAAGACAACACAGATGCTTTTAGCTCCCCCTCTAGCCCAGATCACAATGGTTGAGTGATGTGTAAGAATCTTCACCAAGACTTCCCCCAAAAATTCCTCCAAAAATCTCCTGTAAAAACTGTTTCCTGGCTCAGCTGTGGCTGTACTATACAAAATATAGTATACTGAAACATGGTCAAACTCTGTTATTGAGGCAGAAGAAAAGGATAAAAGTTTGCTCATCAAAACTGGCAAAAGTAGTAAAAGAGAGTAGTACATTCCTGCCTCCCTGCTGTCTCTGATGCCCTTCTCTTACTGTCTTCCCTTGCCCCTGCCAGTCCCAATCCGGAAAATTTAGAGAACAAACTTTTTTGTCATTACTTAAGTATTACGCAGTTTTGTGGAATGATCCTGACTCATATTATTGTATTTGGGATTCACAGCCATAACATCTCTGTCCTTTTCACCCACAATAGCCTGCAGGACCACAGAGTCACAGAATCTCAGAATGGTAGGGATTGGAAGGGACCTCTGGAGATCATCTTGTCCAACCCCCCTGCTTGAGCAGGGACACCCAGAGCAGGGGGCACAGGAACGCATCCAGGTGGGTTTTGAATGTCTCCAGGGAAGGAGACTCCACAGCCTCCCTGGGCAGCCTGTTCCACTGCTCTAGCACCCTCACAGGAAAGAAGTTTTTTCTGATCCTTCCAATTTCAGTGCTGTGCTTCAGTATATAAAGCTAGCCTTTTCTTGCTGCATTGTTTGAGGTCAGGAATTTTGCTATCCTACTGATTACTTAGAGGCTTGAAACCCAAGTCCACTACCAAGTTGGTTGGAGTCACTTGCCATTTGCATGGCATGAGTGATATCAGTTGGTTCTTAGCACAATAATGGGTGACTCATAAATACTGAAATAAAGTAGACTGCATACACAGATTTTTCTATGTGCTGCTTTTGGTTGGGATAAAGTTAATTTTTTTCATAATAGTATGGGGTTATGTTTTGGATTTGTGCTGAAAACAATGTTAATAACACAGAGATGTTTTAGTCACTGCTGAACAATCAGGGCCTTTTCTGCTTCTCACCCCACCCCACCACTGAGCGGGCTGGGGGTGCACAAGGAGTTGGGAGGGGACACGGCTGGGACAGCTGACCCCAACTGACCAAAGGGATATTCCATACCGTATAAAATCATAGAATCATAGAATTGTTAATGTTGGAAAAGACCCTTAAGATCATTGAGTCCAACCGCTAACCTATCACTGCCAAGTCCACCACTAAACCATATCCTCAAGCACCATGTCTACCCTTCTTTTAAATACCTCCAGGGATGGAGACTCAACCACCTCCCTCGGCAGCCTGTTCCAATGTTTGACAACCCTTTCGGTGAAGAAGTTTTACCTAATATCCAACCTAAACTTCCCCTGGCGCAGCTTGAGGCCATTTTCTCTTGTCCTATCGCTTGTTACTTGGGAGAAGAGACTGTCCCCTGCCTCGCTACAACCTCCTTTCAGGTAGTTGTAGAGAGCAAGAAGGTCTCCCCTCAGCCTCCTCTTCTCCAGACTAAACAACCCCAGTTCCCTCAGCCGTTCCTCATAAGACTTGTTCTCTAGACCCTTCACCAGCTTTGTTGCCCTTCTCTGGACACACTCCATCACCTCGATGTCTTTCTTGTAGTGAGGGGCCCAAAACTGAACACAGTACTCAAGGTGTGGCCTCACCAGCGCCGAGTACAGGGGCACGATCACCTCCCTGCTCCTGCTGGCCACACTATTCCTGATACAAGCCAGGATGCTGTTGGCCTTCTTGGCGGCCTGAGCACACTGCTGGCTCATGTTCAGCCGGCTGTCAGCCAACACCCCCAGGTCCTTTTCCTCCAGGCATCTCTCCAGCCACTCCTCCCCAAGCCTGTAGTGTTGCATGGCGTTGCTGTGATCAAAGTGCAGGACCCAACACTTGGCCTTGTTGAATCTCATACCGTTGGCTCCAGCCCAATGATCCAGCCTGTCCAGGTCCCTCTGTAGGGCCTTCCTGCCCTCCAGCAGATGAATGATGTCATGCTCAGCATATAAAGCTGGGGGAAGAAGGAGGAAACGGGGGGACATTCAGAGTTATGGCGTTCTGTCTTCCCAAGTAACCATCATACGTGATGGAGCCCTGCTTTCCTGGAGATGGCTGAACACCTGCCTGTTGATGGGAAGTAGTGAATGAATTCCTTCTTTTGCTTTCCTTGCATGTGCGGCTTTTGCTTTTCGTATTAAACTTCATCTCAACCGACAAGTTTCCTCACTTTCATTCTTTTGATTCTCTCCCCCATCCCACTGGGGGGGAGTGATCGAGTGGCTGTGTGGGGCTTAGCTGCCAGCTGGGGTTAAACCACGACTCTCTGAATTCAAAAATGTCTGTTATGTCTAGGGGTTCTCCCAGTGCCAAGTCAAGCATTTCAGGTCACCCAGTCTTGTTGTAAAGCTTCTTGTATCACAGCAACAGAATGGGATGGGTGGATTTATTTGTATCCGTTTTTCTTTTTACTAAACCAGTGCGACATACTAGATGTTTTCCTACATCTCTCAGTTCCTCTTTCCTTCATTTAAGTTTTTTTTAATTCCCACTCTTCAGTATACTGTACTACTTTTACCTTTGCTACATGACTGTCTAATTTGAGTGGTCTTTCTCCCATACATACTTTAAATAACAAATCCTTACATTAATTTTCATTGTCAGCAATATAATTCTATCTCTGTGGAAGCAAAGGACATCCCTTGCCTATAGGATACCTGCTCACAACTGCCTAATGAGCACAAATCTACAGTGCCAATTTAGCTGAGACCCTGAAATGTCTTGTGAGGTAGTTCTGTTGATAGCACTGAAAATATTTCAGGGAAATCTTCTGAACAAGATCTGAACTTAAAATTTGCTCTTAATGACTTCAGGCAAGTTGATGAGGCCATACATTTGTAAGCTTAATGCAGACTTCCCACCATACATCTGTCTTTTCATTTGCTTATAACTTCAGTAAACTTTTAACTGCTTGGACTGAAATCGGCTGTGCTGAATCTCTGCTGCAGGTCAGATATCATATGTATTTTTTAAAAAATTACAGTAAAAATGATTCAGCTACTTCTAAGAATAGAATTAGGACAAATAGATTTTTATATGCATAGATATGTTTTGGAAAACTTTACTGTTCCAGTGATTTTAAACTGGAACCCAAAATTTGGCAGACAGAATCGTGTCTGGCATGTGCCACGTTGGATAAAACTGCCTAAATTCAGCCAAGCAATATAGCTTTGAAAAATTCTACTTACCTATGCTCAGAAAAGCCACTTGTACTGAAGAGCTGAAATTCTCCTAGGAATCCATAATCACTGAACACACTCACACTTCCCACAGTGCTGAGAGCCCACCAAAGTGCATATTCAGTCACATCCCACAGAGCCTTCACAAACCTCTTCACCCAGCTCCTATGTGTACTAAACAATGCGCATACCAACCTCACAGAGGAACTGCTGCTTAAATAGGCCTTCTAAAATACAAAATCTCCTGGCAGCTCCCCTGTACAACCAGACTGCAACCGTAGCATCCTTACTCTGCTGAAACTGAACTTTCCCTTATTATTATTATTATTATTATTATTATTATTATTATTATTATTATTATTATTATTATTATTATTTTGCTCCTGTCTGTCATTGTACAGTGTACTGGAAACTGATTGCTATAGAAGAGCAGGAGCAGCGCATTCGCTCTGTGCTAGTAGGTTGGCAGGAGCAAAAGAAGCGTGGAAGCGAGATTTCAGGGGTTAGAGGAAAAACTGGGGAGAGGTAAGCAGAATATGGTCCAAAGAAAAGAACATGAAAGACCAGGAGGTAGGGAAAGGAGGAGAAACTGAGGTGGCAATTAGGATCAAATGAAAAATAAGTAGAAGGTAGGAGACTAGGACTAGAATCAGCAGTGTGCCAAGTTTTAGCACCCAACTGGACTTCAGGAGATAGAGCTGGCTGGGGCCAAAACTGCAGACCTCTGGAATCTACTAAGCAAATGAGGCAAAGACATTGAGACATACTGAGAGGCTTGTGCAGGAATATTAAAGCTTGCAGTCAGCAGGGATGGAAGCATGGATGGATGATAGGGAAGGGAGCTGGGAGCTGACTAGAAATATAGAAGGGATGTCTGAAGAATGAGCAGCAGAAGTAGGCAAGAAAAATAGAGATCACTGGTGGGATGGGAAAAATTATGTATAAAAAGAGTGGGAGGATAGATGTGAAGAGAAAATGATAAGTGAAGATAGTGATTACTAGGCAAAGTGATTAGCAATTAATGTGAGTAAAACATAGTGTCCCCCACAGTCCAAAATTAATCCCTGATTTTTCAGTTTTATAATTCTTCTGGCTTACTGCGTTACCCTTCACCAGTGCTTGTCTAAAGTGAGGACAAAAACCTTCTGCTACTCTCAGTTGATTCATTAGCTCTAGCAAAAGGGTTTTGTGTAGTAAATCCAAAACCACTGATGTTTCATATGACTGTCAGTATAGTGCTACACTGTAACTTTATTTTCCACTTTAAGTCTTTGAAAAATAACTATGGGATTATAGATGCAACCCCCTCTCCCCCCATGTTTTAGACCCATTAATAATATCACAGAAGTAAAATACTCTAATCTAATCTAATCTTAAAAAGTACATCAAGACACTTCCTTTGTGACACAATCTTTAATTTCCTGATCAAGCTCTACCTCATGGCAAAGCCTCTTGCCCTATGCACTGCACAAGATTATTGATACTTATTTAGTGAAAAACTATTGAACATTTTGTTTTCTTCTCACTATTTAACATATGGCCACGTTTTATTTACTACATCCCTTCAACCCATTCTGAAAGCCAAATTATTCATTTCATTATTGACTTTTTATTGCTACACAAACATTAATAGATTTATCTTTATTATGTCCTAAAAGATGAGCAGGCAATTCTGCAATTTCAGAAAGGGGAGGTATAGAGAAATTGAGGTTAAAAAAGATCTACTAACTTAGAGAACCCAGTTTGATACAAATGGGACCCAATTTTTTCCAAGTACATAGCAATATATAGCACTTTATATGCTCAAAGCACAGCACTGATTGCTTTCATTTGCAGCTCTGTGTGTTCAGCACTTATTTAACACTATAGTACAGCCTCAAATCAAGCACTCAGAAAATGAAGGCCACACAGTCAGTGAACTCCTATGAAAAGTCTGAGTAAGGTGACCTGCTTAGGATAAAAAAATAGGATCTCTCCAGCAGAGACAGATATGGAAGCAAGTTCTTCGGTTGTCTTAAACATACCCCATTATTTCTCTTCCTGGTCTCCACCGCCTCCTTCACTACTCACTTTCTGAATTTTTCAGCAAACACAGCAAGGCTCTAAAGACAGTTTCTGCCATGCCTGCACAGCACCGGTTCATCCATATCCCCATGCAGCTCCACTCCATAAACACAGAAAGGCAAGGGAGGAATGCTATGTGACCATGTAAATTCATGCATATACACATGGTGCTGAATTAAAGTAGCACCAACGTATATTAGTCCTTGATTATGGAAGTGGTTCTTTGAGAGGCAGAAGCAGACCTGCTCTACTATATCAATATATTAACCTCCCCTTTTTCTTGTTCAGGCATATAAGATCAACAAGCAGTATATATTTACAGATGTTGTTATCTGAATATTATATGTAACATATAAAGCCATAAAATGCTTAAGAGTAGACTGTAAGAAAATGCACAAATCAGGTTGAAGTTCACAGGGGCAGTGTAAATAAGACCTCATACAGAAGGGTAACATTTTACTGATTCACTTTACCATATTAGATCCAGGCTTAGCTAATTTAGGAATAGGGCTTAGGAATAAGAGTTAGGAATTTAGGAATAGCCCAGTAACTGTAGTTCATAAGTATCACAGTGAGTGTAGAGTGTCTTCTTTTTATTCTATACACAAGCAGATGTTTGTGCTAATATTGATGAAATTTAATAATTTTATTTGAGTTTGCAAACAGTGCTTTCAGACATATACTAGTCAATTCATACATGTTGTAATTACAAAAAATAGTGTAGCTTCCCTTCTGACAGGAAGAGACAAGATGAGACACAATTACAGTTGGGAAGACGTGCTACATTTATGACAATTGTTTTCTTTTTGAAACAAGATGTTTTGATCACCTCAGTATAGATTAGCTCCACGGTTGTCACTAAGCTGAGGAGTGAAAAATAAAATGGACTTTGCAAAGTACTGGCATGGATTGGCTTTGCTTCCGTAAGGGTTTTCACAAAAGTGCAAATCTTCAGGTCGTACTGCAGGAAGAATGGGCTTAAGTGAACTCACAATATTTGATTTCCAGAAGTGCTTAGTGTTATCTCAGCACCCATTGACTAAAAGCTGAGAAGTTTCAAGAATCTACATAGTCTCAGAGAAATTAGCAAAACCCAATACATTAGGCACAGATGATTTTTACCAATGCAAAATAGATGGTCAACACCTGGCCTTTAAGCAGATTTTATAGTCCTCATAAAACATATATCCTCCATACACACTAACCTACAAATACATTGAGAAAGTTCCACTCATTTCAAATCATGTGTTCACAAAACCATGTGTGCTGGGCTTTGAGGTCTGGGGATTATAATAGCCACTCATTTATAGTAGTATTTCACTTGAAAAGTGGAACATGATGTAAAGTAAGCAAATAACTTCCAAAATCAGGGGAAAAAAGACTATGCAGTTGCTTATTATAACAGCAAGATTAATTTAGGTTCCTTCATTAAAAAAATAAAATAAATTCTGCTGCTTACTGTAGAGTTCATGCATCTTTAAAGGCTTCTATTTTTAGTTAACTTATTTCTAAAATATGGGTAAAAGAGCCTCATTTATATATTTTTTTAAATCTTCTATGAATTATTTTAAAAATTATTTCTGTGAAAATTAACCAGGTTTTTAGGGTTTTAGGCACAGTCCTAGTTAGCCACCCTTATGTTGCTGATCTGTCCAGTCAGTCAGAATTGCTGGTCTAGGGACTTTTCTGAGGAGCACACATGAAAGACAGGACAAGCATTTCAGAAAACTGTGTGAGGACGCAAGATGAAGCAATTACAGCAAACACCACACTTTTTTGTCTAAACATCCCTTTTTCAAGATATACTCCATTTAGTACCCAAAAAAAGCTTGGGCAGAGATCCTCTTTCTTTCCTGTATCTACAACATATTTATTTGCTTGCCACTCATGAAACATTTTAAAATGTATTCTCTGGTTAAGAACCAGTGCTCTGGGTCAACTCACCATAGAAACTAGGTTCAAGATTTTGTTTGTCTGTTGTATTTGTAACAGCCTCTGTCCTACAAGCACAGGTTGGGGAACCGGGCTTTCTCCTCAGGATGGGTTGTGGAGACAGAATGGGGCATTATCAGTTTCATATGAACACTATTTGGGCAGGCATTTGTCATCAGCCTGTCATTTTTATTCATCCAGATGCTTTGTGAAAGCTCCCACATCTGGTTAGCCCGGCATACTTGACATACTCAATGCCAGCATCAGCACAGATAAACATACGGGTTATATTCTCAAATGATGAGGAAATAGGAAGAGACTCTTCAACCAAGGCTTTTCTGAGTTAGAATCTATTTTGGACTGCATATGACAATGAGGTGACATTCCTCAGTCATTCCATCATGTGCAGAATAGAATTTGTCAGAGTGACAAATGTCATGTTTTAGCTGATGGCTAAGAGGGCCCATACACATGTTGCTGTATCTTCAGAGGATGTCGGCCTGACATGATACCTAAGGTCAAATTGATTGCATGCTTGTTCCACTTCCAAGACCTATGGATCAAGTAGAGCATGCTAGGTTTGCATACCACCTCCAAAGTCGATAAAAAGTTGAACTTCATAAAAGAGTTAAAATATTTTTGGTTGTTCATATATATACATACACAAAGAAGAATCAACTGACAAGTTGATGTCAACAGAAACTGGGAATACAGGGAATCAGGAGAAGTATGCAACTTTTAACTTGCTCTTAACTAGGGTAGTTCAACATGAAAAAAAGAAATAAGCTGAACACTTCTATCTCATCAGTCATGTGATTAAACAAAACTATTTTGCATCTCTGGGATAAGAAAATTTAGGTATCTGTGTAACAAAAATAATTTTTACCTTTATCTAAGTAAGTCATTTTAAGTAATTTTTTAAAATAGAATGAAAATACTATTCCAACAGCATTTTATGAGCTATGACACACCCATACATGCTGCCTTTCCAAATAAAACAGAAACAGGACTGGTCTGAAGCTCCATTTGGGGGCCTGGAATGTATTTCAGGTCTTTCTGAAAAATCAGTTACGATACCTTTAAGAGAAACAAGCTGAAAATAGAATCTGACTCAACTAGGTCTTCTTTGCAAGTTAGTCGTTGAAAATCATATAAGAAAGATCACTTGAGACTGCTATAAATTCAGCATAACTAAGTTTGAACTCAACCCCTAGTTTCTAACAGAAAAAAAAAAAATCAAAGGTGAAAATAAAATTGCTAAATACTTCAAAGACAGCATGCAGTTTCAGCAGCTTTCAATGAATTGCTTCCAGAAGCAGTTGCTGATCAAACTCTAATGAAGGCTTATTTCATGTATTCCTTCATTCAAAATAGAAGAGTTTTCACAGAAAACTGTTTTCAGTCCTACTTTTGTCATTCATTCACTCATGGTCAAAGAATGGCCCACAACTGGAAGCCGAGACCTGCTGCTTAGTCTGTAACCATCAAAGTCAGAGGGGGTACTTCTGCGAGCTAAGTTATAGATGTGCATTACTGCTGTTAACATGGAAGGCACGTCTTTTTGCAGAAATGTATGAAGAGTGGTCAGCTTTTGGGACTTTTATTGAAAGTCTCATGACGGATGCTATACAATCTCAGCTTATGGAGTTATGCAAGAAAGTCAGATTTCACTGGAAAACAAAGCAGAATAAAATAATGTCATAGTTGTGGGAAAACAGAAGAAGAAGGAGAAAAAGAAGAAGAAACAGTCAAAAAAACTCCACCACCATTTCCAAAGGCTTAAGCAAAAAGGAAGCCTAAAGCTTAACCCCAAATGTGTCATAATCAACTCTCAATTATCCAGGGTACTATACGGGTGGGGTTACTTAAATAAAGCAAAACCATATGTAAACTACACTAAGAGAACACTTTTAGTAGGTTCACTTTTGAAGTAATTCACTTACTTTCACTTATAAATAGCTATCTATGGAATGAAGGAACAGCATTAAATCTCAGCAAGCAGAGCAGGCCTGGTAGGAGCAATATTTATTTTCTGTCATGTATGCTGCAGCAATGGGCAGCAGCCAGTGGTGTGGCCAGCAGATGGGCTCTGGTCAAGCCACAGCCCAGGTAATCTATTCACAGATAATTCAAATTTGACTGCTTTATAAATCTCAGGAATTTTAATGCAGTCTCATGACTGTTGAGTTATGGAGTCAAAAATATTACAAACTGTCAAAAAATACAAGCCACCCTCCAAAAACCTTCCCCCAATTAAATTCTCTTGGCTGTAACTTAGAAAAACTGTAACCCTTGTAAAAACCTTTTTACTGAATGTCTCCACCTATGTTTTTTCCCTCCAGCTACAAGCATATGAAAAAAGTAGTTGAGAAATGAAGAAGTTGTGAAATTTGGTAATTGGGTTAATGACAATAATAAAAAGAAACCCTTGAAAAATTGAGGACAAAAAAATCTTTTATTGGAAAGATGTTTTCCTCCTCAGATGAATTATAGATCAACTCTGTGGAAAATACTGTTTGATAATTATTCTAGGGCTCCTATGATTAAGAAAACAGTACACAGCCTGTTCCTTTTTAAAGTGTCCCCACCCTTGCTTAAGCAGAAATGCAGTTACAATAATTTTATGGTACATAAAATGAAAACAGTTGGCCTTCCAAGTAACAGTGAAGCAACATACACAGTTTTATAGATGTACAGTATCATTTAGAACCCTGCTGTTTCATTTGAATTGTATTGAATCTTTTTTTATCATTTCTTCATCTAACCTAATTTGCCTAAACCCCTTATTTAATATTCCTCCTACTGTTTGTTTATTTCTCACTGAAAAAGCATAATAGCAACAGAAACAGTAATATAATATAAATAAAGGCTAGAACTGGTGGTATGTCTTCTTAGAAGTGTGAACACTCGTCTATCTCCTTCGAGTCCGGTGTTTCAAGGCTTTTCTTTGTTAGGGGAGAATTTAATAAGACAAATAATCAGTCATGAAGAATGAAGTAGAACTCTGCTAGTGACTGCTGAGCCCAAATGATGCATTGTACAAGAAAGAAGACAATACAGTAATTCTTTGTAATAGAGGACACCAAAATAACAAGAAGCACACAACACAAGTTCTAAACTATTATAATGAACTCCGGGACCAAAGACCAGATCTTAGGTTTTGATAAGGTTGTTTTTCATTGCTTCAGCAGCACACAGATGCATAAAAGATGGTTTAAATGGCTGGGAGGAAAGCCTTAAAATGAAAAGGATGCCCAGTGGCACAGAGCCAATGTAGCTGGTTCATTCAAAGTGGACATTAGCAATTCCTGTGTGTAGAATAAGATATTCCAAACAGCCTTAAGCTGACCTAAATTACACCAGTTTCAAAAATCTTGGGAATGTCTGAAATTTACCTCGGTTAACTCCCCATTTTCAAGTGTAGAGTCACACTGGGACAACAGAGCAATTCTGGAGGCAAGTACATTTGTTAACACTCATGGAAAAAGAATATTAAAAAGTTAAAAGTTCTTAAGGAGCTGGAAAGAAAATAAAGCTTGGTTTACTATCTACATTTTGAAAATGAGAAAGCACATCAAACTTTCTTCTTGAATGGAGCTATTAAATCTATTACAGAGGAAGTAAACTGAAGTTTATAAGAATCTTACCCTCTGAGAATTTCGATGGGTAAAAGCTGTGGAAATTCCACTTTATTGCCACCGTTCCGCCTACCACAAGGGAGCACTTGTAATATTGATTAAATTGGACATGGACAGCAGAAAAATATGTAACAGTTATCAAAGCCTACAAGTGCAAGAAAACAAAACCAGAAATTCCATTTGTTATTGTAGGGTCTAGAAAAATAAGATGGGATGTATCTTAAATGCAACAGCAAAACAGTAGCGCCTGTGTTTGTGTCAGGTTTTGGAGAAACTGCCATACCTAATTCTCAATTTCCAGAAGCACCAGTTTAAACCCAGAGCCAGCTTACCTCTTGGAAACCACAGATACAGTTATAACTTGGCCCCTATCTCCTGACCTGAGCCAGACATCATTAATTCTATCATTCCAACCATATCTATGGCTTTACGCTTCAATATTTAGACCTCAAGAAGCTTCACATGCAATACTTCCCAAACTGAAAATGGTTGCAAGCAAAGTGGATCTCATTCCTTTCTAGCAAGCTGGCTGTGAAAAGATTCTTTGGCACCTGTGAACAATCGGGCTTTTTTTGCCCTTTGGATACATTAATCAGATATCTCACTGCAGACTTTGGGGAGCAATACAAATGTTACAGGAAGGTGCCATCTTACAAACTACAAAATCAGGCACTAAATGCCTGGGTTGTTTGTAGTTAAATATTTGTATTAATAAAGCTATGACCAATTTTCTGGAGAAGGGCTTTCCCTTCATCTTTTTTGAGCAAAGGCTGAATATTTATTTGTTTGCCCATTTTTAGGTGTATTTTCAATCAATTCCAAAAGGGGACCCCATTAAATATTCTTCTGAAAAAATTGACTACATTAAGGATGCTCATAATTTTCACGATATCCATGAAATTATATACTGCTGTTTTGAAAGAACAATCTTAATTCAGTGTAACATAAATTAACCAAGAGATCCTCCTTTCTAAAGGCCTTATTCAAAGAGCTTTCTAATTCTAACTTGCCTTAAAATTAACCAATGTGGAGATACTCTCTTTCTCTGTCATAGCTTATCATTATGTAAGAAACCTCATATTTTCCTAAAATACAGCATCTGCTCTTAATCTATCAACGATCTTCAGATTATTTTCCATATCACAATTGCTATGCCACTTATGCAAAAGTGTCTTCAAAAATCTTCAATGGTTGTAAAAGATTAGTACCACCCACCAAAGGGTTTGCTCTCCCTCATGAAGTGCTTGACATTTGCACTGCTTTCTCAAGTCTGTTCCTTTAGACTACTGAATTAGGAGTTGGACTTTTCCTCCAATTATTTTGTACATTTTGCAAATCACAGGATAAATAAAAATCACTTGGGAAAATAATTTCACATATTCTGAACAAGAAAAAACCCCATGTTGTCCACATTGCAACTAGTAACATTGCTTTTCAGATATCAGTGCGCTGCCAAGATTTCTGATATGAGAAGTAGGTTGGAAGCACCTCTACTTCTGAATTGTCATGACAGTATTTGAGCTCAATTTTCTTGATTAAAAAATTCTAACAATATGGGGTTGTCAGCAAATATATCTAGAAGACTTAAGAGGTTCTGTGGAAATCAGTCTGTATGGAATGAAACCGAATAATGAAAAACAGTACAACACGTACATCCCCCAATGGTGAATAATATGTCAGACAGAAAAACGCATTAGCTCAGCCACTATGTATCTATAATGCATTTATTTCACTGGAATCTTTATGAAAACTAAACATACAGCTTTGGTTATTGTTACTTAACCAGCTCAATGAAATAAAGGAAGAGGGACCAACAGATGAACATTTTAGGTTTTGAAGCCACCAGGATAAAATTATTTGATTCACAGCTACACCTAATATAGCTGAGTAACATAAACACTAATATCCTGTTTCTTACCCTGGATAGCAAATCTTGTACTGCTTAAATCTAGCTCATCTTGAACTAATGCTACTTTATAAAAAGAAGATAAAAGCTTATCAAATATTCTTGAGAAATCTCTGAAAACAGTAAATACCAGTCCTTCATTACATGCTCCGGAACAAAGTCAGAATTCTGCTAAGTTCCTAGAGCGGAGCACAACTAACTGGAAGTTTGGATGTTTCATAAGCGAGTTTCACCAAAGGTATCATACACTGAGATTCCAGGCCCATGTGTCATGCCCTGAAACATCTGCAACAGAACATAACATTCTTAATAAATGAGATAAATAAAAGTGTGCATTTAATGAAATAATTCTGAAAATATATCTATTCATCCACACAGATGAAAAGCTGTTTATGATTTTCCTTGGTGGGAAAGGAAATTTATAAGAGAGGTTTTTCAGTTCTGTTGAAATACACCTGGAGTATTTCTATGAGAAGACAACACATGAGTTTAGCAGTGTGAAAATATATATGCCACAAAGATTTTGATAAAAAGAATGCGTGCAATCATTCATACCTCCTTACATACATCAGTAATAAAGAAAAAGCATTCTATTTTATCATATTTAATAACACACCGAAAAAAGCCACACATACTTTAGAGTTACGTAATATATTTCTATGTTTTAGTGGAAGGGAAGGTAACTACTTAGAAAATGTAGGTTTGCATTTTTATGCTAAATTAATGCTAATTATATTACCACTTATACCACATTCTCATCCCACTCTTGCAAATTGCTACAAACAATTAAGAGCAAAAATCTATTCAAGCTAACAAAATGACAAGTTTTCTGCTACTTCAGAGTATTTTTAGGTATGGTATGTTCTTAGCCTGAGTTGGTTTTCATCTGTTCCTGTAATTCACAAGTCCTCAAAATAACTCTGTAACTCACTCTCTCTGGTTCCACACACCACCCCCCCCCCCTTTTTTTTTTTTTTTTTACACTGTTTAATCAGGATGGGGATCTGAACTGTGAGTTTATCCAAACCAATCTCCTTTTAGTGCTTGGGTTTTCTGCTGTGCCAAACCACTTCTGGTGTTTCAAGCAAGGCAATGACAGCATACCTTCTTGTTATTATTTATGCATGGAAGGCCAAACCAAATGCTTGGGTGGGTCGCTGAAGACATGAAGTAGGTAGTTTTTTCCATCCACAGGACCCCATTTACATTTAAATGAACTTGCTGCTTGTGAAAGATTGGCTCCAGCAGAGAATACCACATGACCACAGACATTGAAATTAAATCACAATCACAAGGATAGAAGCCACCAACATACTGCTAAAAACAACCTACAACACATATCAGCATTGCCTTATATATGTCAGTAATAAAGAGAAAATGTTCCATTTTATTTTATAAGATGCATCCCACGATATTTTCTTAATCCACATGTATAATAGGATACTGCTGCTCAAAGCGAGTCAAACAAGTAGCACACAAAGCTACCTCTGCCATAACTGAATTTCTCACGAGGGGTAGGAAAATTGTCATGTACAGCTCCAGGCTTTAAATGGATGATTTCTCCTGGCTGATGCTGGAGTGGCACTGACTTGACAAATGTGGGAAAGTCCTCAGCTGTGAGATGGGGGCTTAGGTTGTGGGCTCTTGGTCAATTGAAAGGTTGCATTAAATGTAAATTATAGGACTGTTACTTAGATATATACCCTTCTCAACCAGGTGAAAGGCAAACAGCGCCCTGCACTAATTCACAGATGAACTGGTGATAGGCTTGCTGAATAAGGCAAGCAGGCAGGCAGCAGGCAATTATAATCCTCATCTTTGAAGGAAGGAAAGGTATTTTTATATAAAACCATATTAAATTTCCTTTTTTAAGTGCCTCTATGTATTTCTCTTTTCAATTTATATGGAAAAGTATTAGGCAAAAATCTACAGCAGAACTGGCAGTAAATATCACAGTAACAATTGCTCTTTTATTAAATATTTATTGAAATAAATTCCTGTGCTTTCTCATTTTTCTTCTTCTGCTTCCAATATTTATTTACAGCTGATTATTAACATCTGCCAGTGTAACAGTTTCATCTGTACAGAAGCCGAAGGGTAAAAAAGTCACACACCCCCTCTAACATGACCTGTAGTTAGACAGAAAACAGTTTTCCCAGTCACCGCTTGGCTTCCTGTCTGTGACCTCTGAAAAGCATTGGAGGCCAGGGTTAATGGCCTTTCCAATCTCTGTGATAAGAATTCATTTTGTTCTATTACCAGCAGTTATCTCAGGAGCCTGCTGCATCACTTCAGCAGGGTTCAATCAATGAGAGGACCTAATGAAGTAACCAGCTGTAGCTCTATTTCCCTGGTCAACTCTATCAGACAAATAAGATCTATCAGTCACATCTTAAGGCTGATCCTAGAAACAGCATCCTCACATGCTGAACCCATATGCATATGAACTAATGACACCTGGCCATTTTTTTTTAATCTTCCCTTTTAATATGGCTTTTCTAACAGAAAAGGGAGCGAAATGGGTTTGAAATGTAGCATTAAGAGGACAATAATGCTGGATTAAGAAATAGTGGATTTTCAGAACAGCAGGAAGCATTTGTATTAATAGCAAAAATAGAGTAAATTATATTGCCTGACAGATTTTTTTTTTCCCAAGCAACCCTTATTCTCCTTAGATGGTACTCTTGAAAAGAAAAAAATATTTTGTTTATTATTTTCTGCTGTAAATTACTATATGTAATAAACAGTTTTAATTATGAGACTTAATTTTTAGTTTGTCACTTAGAAAGGAAACATAATTACAGTAATACTTCTCAGTCAAATGTCAGTCAAAATAACTGTCAGTCAATTTTATTTTATATTTAAGTCACATCACTGAAAAACGTTACTTTTGACAAAATTATATATATATTATTTTGTGATTTGTTATAAACTTTGTCCGCTTGTACTTCAAAAACGGCTTAATTACTTAGAAGTACGAATCTTTTCTAAAAGGCACTGGATTTGAAAATTGAAAAATAAGGAAAATAATGATAAAGGACAACTTCAGAGCTGCGTACATCAAAGTGTGACTTTATAATTAATTAGAGGGTATAGGAGAAAAATGAAATTCATATTGCTTGTACCAAAATGTCCAGTCTGACTTCATCACTAAGTGTGACAAACTAAGTTGTAACAGGCCACCACAGGGAAATTACTGAAAGTGCTGTGGAAAGGCATGTTAGAAGAGTGTTGTATTTGCTGAAATGTTGAAAGCCACATGTAGCTAAGTTTATTTTATTAGGCTAATCGCAACAAATCTCATGAAATGAAATTTGTATCCTTTTAACTTAACTGTGTGCTTTGTCAAATTGAAATGAAAGAAAGTCTGGCTATGTGCTGCCATGGAGAGAGATGATACCCAATAAATAAAGCTAAAAATTATAACTATTCAAGATGCACAGACATCGTGCACAGAAGTGTCTATATAATTAAAAACTAAGTATCATTTTGCATAGAGTAACACAACTGTTGGATTACGACACACAAATTCCAGAGTACATGTGCTTCAAATAAGTGCTTATACCTCTTTTCCCTGTGAGCAAAACAAGGGCATTCTTCTTTTGCAGTCTGCCTGCATTAATAAAACGATAGGAATATTACTTATACAATCAAAGGAAATCCAAGAAATCTTCCTTTTTAATTTTAAACCACCTTAATGAAAAACAAGGGGAAGAATGTGTTTTAATAGTGCAGTTTGGTATTTAAGGAAAGCACATTTCTGCCATAGTTACCTAGGTACATTTGAAAAGGACTGAAATATCTATGCCACATATGTAAACAGATAAGATTATGCCTAGCAGGCATTTTGGGAACATCTGTCAATTTTTTTATGGAACGCACTGATTGTGGGCTATTGATTGCATTTAAACAAAGTTGTTTCAAAAAAAAATCAGCTAACAATTCGTGTAGAAAGGACTGATCAATATTTAAATGACTCTCTCTATTGATTTAAAATTAACTTTCAATTAAGAGATCCATAGGACTCTTAACTGCGACACTTATCCATTCAAGAGAAAATAAAGGTACATTTATCGATACACTTAAACAGCAGTGGCTGGTTTCCTATTGATTCAGTCATTTGCGCTGGGATTCGTTAGCGTCATCTGACTTTAACTCGCTTCCTAGGTCTTCACAGTGTGCAATACTGCAAGATGCAGGAATGTACAAAACGATACAGGGGAAGCGAACAGAATTAGAAGACGTATGCAGAGGTAAGTCATGCTTACACTTTTTATGTCTCCTGATGAAGAAAGAGCCCATTTAAAAACTGTCTAGTTTTTGGTTTTGGTCAGGAACAAATTCCTGTCAACAGACCTGTTATGTACAGTTTGGAACAGGAAACATATAGATGAATGAAATCTTTAATATTGATAGATAACGGTTCTATTGGCTCCTATCAACTCTGAAAAGATCACCTATTTGTTTGTATTGATTAACCTATAATCAATAAGAACTTAAGCCCATTGTTTGCAGAATGTTTTTAAGTGGCAGTATTGTGATGCCCTGAATATGTTAATCCATATATATATATACACACACATATGATATTTAAGGCCAATATAATTTAATATTGTAATTATGGAATCAGCTGTCATATAGATTTTTAATGATTTACTGAGACATTTGAAAGTAAATATTAAGTGTGTATCTCTGTTTTAGAGAAAAACTCAAATATATTTGTACTAAACAAATATATACTACAATAGCACAGCTATAACTGTAAACATGTGCAAAAGCATCAGCACATTTAGGAACACAAATTAAAACCAGGACTGTAATTACATACTTCATTATTTATATGTATTCTGGATATTTTAGTATACTAAGGAAGCTGGACATGTAATCTCTATAGTTAATAATAGACCAAATTCATCCCAGGTGTAATTTCATTGAAGTCAATGGACCTGGAACTGCACCTGGAATGAATTTGGCCCAATGCTATGAATGCCTCCTGACTCTCTCCAGCCTAGATTTACATATAAGATATAACACAAAAATGAAATAAAAATAGAAGATGTCCAGGAGGCATAGCATGTTTACAGAGCAGAGTGGTAATAACCTTGCCTGATATATATGTGGCAGTGCTTCGCTTAGCCAGAGAGTATCATTGGGAATGGGGGAGGGTTAACTCTGACGGTGGCTTAGGTTTGCCTGTGTCCCTTCGTGTCACTGCCTATTTCTTTCTCTTTTTCTCTCTCTGTTTTGGAAGCCTATGAGGCCCAGAACCACCCAGTGAAATGAAGCTACCCCAAACTGACCCATTTATTACCTATTCATTTGCTGTGATGTAATCTCCAGAAGGTAAAAAATGCTGCAATATAGTAATGTTGAAACATTAAGACCTGTTTTGATCAACTGAGATTATTCCTTAAACTGAGAATCCCAAAAGGAATGTGTACAAAATCCAACTTGCATATGTGATAATCAACATTTTATTTTTAAAAAATTAGGTTTTGCTAACAAACCTGACCAAATGCTTTGAAACCTGTGTGCTTTTTATATTATGATGAGCTGCTGCTTCCACTATTTATTCTTTTCTCTGAGCACTAAAGGTTAAATCATACTTACCAAATGCTCATTTGCAGAGTTATGATATGAATCAGTGATATCTTTAGGATCATAATAACACAGAAAACTAGTTATGGCCTTTTGCTGATGGGTGGGAGTCAAGATCAGAAAGACCAGTGTGCAAAAGCAAAGCAAATACCCCCTCCTAAAACGTCTAAATCACATAATGTTAGTGTAACATAATTTGGAATATATTATGATGGTTACAATTACTAAAAAGTGCATGACGCCGTTATTTCCAACTGGAAATTAGATGATTATACTAATTAAGTGATAGCAGGTGGCACAGGATGACTGCTACAATCTTCTGTGATGTGCAGAGAGATGCATGGTTCACTGTCTAAAACACTCAGGAATAGTAGCAATTGGCTTAAGCAGTATCCTGTCCCAGGATGCAGAATAAGGATTCACTTTGATTTAACACTTCCTTATCACATCAAAGAGGTGAAGAGGCATCTTTATGGATTGGCTTAGGAAAGCAAAAATGCTACTGGTTCAGCTTCTACCCTTGTAACTAACATCTCTTGGTATAACAGAATTACAATATGAAATGAATTCCAATAGAATAATGTAATTCTGAAATGCCAGCAACCTTAATTTAAATTGCAATTGGCCTAAATTCATCATTACTGCTTTTACCTTCCTCAGTTCAGAATTGCCATAGGTGAGCTACTGAGAGTCTCTAAGTCAAGCAAACTGGAAATACTGTAATAAAATATATATTTCTCTGGCAATAAAAGCACTAAATACTTTTAAGAACCAATGCAGTCATTAAATACATTTGAGATTTAACTCAAATCTACTAAGCAGTATTTACACATTATTTTTACAGCAGGATTTGAAGATTATTCACAATTGCATTAAGTTAGACAAATAATCCTCTAGTTCTGTGAGTCATTCCAGAGCTTGTTTTTCTTGTCCTCTCTTCTCTACATACAGACTGAAGGCTAAATCATCACTATTGATTAGTTTTCCAGATCAGCCATCGTTAGTTTAAATACTGAGATGTGGTTAAGACACGACTCTCTTTTTTTCAGACTTCCATATGTTTCTGGAGTGTGACCTCAGTTTAACAATGGCAGGGGAGTCGATCTGTTGAAGAAGAACCACGCTGTGCGAGAATGCAACCAACATATGCCTAAGAGGCAACCCAAGTGATTCTTATAAATGATGGAAAATAAACGTTATCTAATTTCTGAAAATCTCTTATCTAGCTTTATCTGTCTCTGTAGCATTCATTTCAGTTTTGTTATTGTATTTCTTACTTACAGATCAAAAGCACAGCTGATAAGACTTGAGTTTAGATATATTTGTAACATGCTATGATATCTTATAGCATAGCTAGTTCATTTTAAAAATTACTGCCTTCTTCCTCTACATCTCCCAAAGCCTTACCTATGCCACAATTTCAAGTAATCTTTGTGTCACCTGAATTTTCACAGGTGAATACAAGAGAAAGCCAGGTTGGACAGTATAAGGAGAAAAACTATTTTTTTTCCCCTAGGATGCTGTGCATTACATTATGGTGGCATTCTCTTCTTAGTGATGAAGAGTGCAACCTAAGGACACCCTACTCTTCTTCTTCCACAAAAGTTCGCATAGTTGTATGCACTATGATAACAGCAAGTACAGTGCAGAAGATGTCTGTGGCAAGGACAAAAAAGAAAGGCTCTCCAGCTTACAAGCCTAAATGAACATTTTTTTTCTTTAGAGTGAAACGTGGAAGTTTGTGAAAACCACTCATCTCCTTTTTTTTATGCTTTAATAGAACTAAATGGAACGGAACTAAACTTCTGATTACAAAAAATGCCTTATCTCCTCCATGAATACTAAACTGCTCAGCATTTAGAATAGTATTATGCAAGCATTCTTCTGTGAATTGATATAACAGTTGCATCTTTTCCAGGACAAAATTTAAGCAAATTTCCCACAATGAACATGACAAATACCTCCCTCTCTGTGGCTAAAATAAAAACCTTTACTCCTGCACCCCAGGACATTCAATTATCTGTACAAATGGGAATAATGGTAGACAGCTACTCAGAAGCAGCTATTGGAGAAATTTGAACTTGTTGTTCAACTAAAGAAAATAACATTATCGCACTATAGGCACGAGGCCGACTCTCTTACCCTTGCATGGCACTGATTAGTTCAGCCTTAGCTGAACAAAAATCCTTAATCTTCTCTTTTTAATATTGAAGAGGTAAACCCTCTTTCACCTGCATGTGGAGTCTCCTTTTCATCAAAGCTCAGGAGATTCCAGCAACAAAATCAATGTATGCATGTTCAGAGCAGTTTTCAGGGTTTTGTAAGACAAATCTTTCAAATAGGAGCTAGTTTAATGCTATTGAGCTGAGTTTCGATCTGACAGAGTGAGTGAACAACACAGAAACAGTTCACTTACCACTGCTCACACTACAGGAGGTGGGAATCAGGTACAGCTCTGTACAAATACAGCTGTGCAATTTCTCAGTAAACTCTTACCGTAGCTAATCCAATGTTAAATGCAGCAGCACAGTGTTTAAACAAACAAAGATTTAAGAAAGAAATGCAATTTATTTCTCTATAGTAATGAGAGATAATGGCTGTTTTCTCATCAAACTGGTGAAAATTAAGACTAGTTCCAATGAATTTAACAGAGTTGTGCTAGTACTAAACTGATTTTAACCGGAGCATTGTCAGGCTCTGTGTTCTAACAGAAAGTTATATCTGAACTATGATTAACAACTACCCTGTTCTGCGTTTTCCTCCTCTTTTAAAACTTCCAACAAAATGTTTTCTGTATTTTTTGAAGGAAAAAGTACCTTTTAAAAATATTAGCTTAATTTTATTACCTGACATTGTAGATTAATATGAGTTGTAGTACAGCTTTGCACAGACAGATATTTTTGTTCCTCTGCTCTGAATTTTTGAATGCCAATACAAGCAAGTTAGGATCAGAGACATTTTATTCCTCTTCTGAGAAAATGGTATTACAGACACATGTCCATATCACCATTATACTATGACAGTCTCAGTGATCATACATATGATTAGAAAAATGATCACTAGTCATTTCTTGAGTTATGCAGTATCTGGAATAATACAGTGTTTGCTTCCTCTGTACTGTTTATATTTCTTCCTTTTAATAAACAAATTGATGAGACTTCTAAAATGCTTAGAGTAAATACACAACCCAAGTGGCAAAGTCTAAAATAAAATGAATCAAACAAAAAGAACAATACTTTAAATTTGTATATTAGTGTGACAAAATGCCCACGCTACACACTTAGTTGTGGCTTTTGCCAATTCCAGATTTATCAATGGGACAATATTCTACTAAGACAATCAGGGGCTAAAGAGAATAGCATTTGCACTCATTTAGTTTAAATACCAAGTTCTTGGCCCAGAAGAGCGCAAACATCAACTTTTCCTGTCATTATTCAGTTCAAACCCACAGCTCAAAGTAAACAAGAAGTGTAATTATGTTGTTGTATTAACTCTGTGTTAGCCCCGAATGATCTTCCTTTCAGGATGTGCAGGTAAGGTTACTAAGTTCTCATGAAAAGGGACAAATTAGTACATTTTCTTCTGATGTGTTTAAACATCTGCAGAATTCTGGTTAGTGTATATATAAAATACACTTCTGTAATCCATACAGAAGTACTAGATGGAATAATGGATCAACGCATCAATGCAAGTTTCACACACTGTACGATACAAACAGACCAGTATAAACTATAAGAGTGAAAAAAAATTACAAGATTTGGTGTAGGTTCGTCATATTAGCAAATTTCCAGCAGGCCAGTCATCCTCCTTATATTAAAAAAGTCTATTACCTGCTGTAATTGAATAAGTCTCTGATAATTACAACATCAGCATTTTAATAGTATATAAATAACCTCTCCCCTAATAACCATTTTGCTAAATTTTTCACATATTGCAGTATTATGAAAGGAGGTTCTTGGTAAAGTACTTTACCCTTTCAACAACAATTAATAATTTAATTAACAGGTCATTTTTAAAAAAAACAAAAGCTTATGTAGATAAAACAAGGAGGTCCACAGTTGAAAGGCGAACTCTCTTTTATGCTATAATCATGGCTTCATGGCTGTAGTAGTATAAAATTTTTTCATGGCTTGTTTCTCTTTCAGTGCAGCTTTTCAGTAGAAATGATACCGGCTTTTTGGTGCCATGAATAAAACCCTGTGCATGTGTTTCAAAATACAAGTGCATCCATCTGGTTTGGAACTTAAAAAGAGGCATTTCCCCATGCCAACTAATTTTCCACAAGTACATTTGTGTATTTGTTTTTCAAAGAACCCATAGAAATAGGCATGTCACTGCAGTCTTGACATTATGAATTAGAGGGGAAATACACTGTCAGCAACAGAAACGGAATCTTCCCCCACCAAGCATTTAGACAGTCACACCTTCCTTTTCCCTGGTATCAGGGAAGGCAAGTGAGGTGCATGGCTCAGAAAAACACTGTCAGACAGAAGATGCAATCCGCATTCATGCATAGACTGAGTAAGAAGCTAAGCATCTGAAAAGCGTTGAATCATGGGTGACCCTGTAGCATAACAGAACTGTGTTAAATGAATGGCTGACAATCACAATTGTGGTTCACATAGCCATAATATTCAGAGAACATAATAAGAGCTGCAACATTAATGTTTTCAGGCTTTATAATCAGTGTCATATTTTGCTAATTTCCAGGCACTTTATTTACTTCATGACAGAGAATGCCCCAGTTAAACTTATATCTACTGCCAGAATTTCAAAATGTCATCTTGAGTTTTATAGAAACCTCATTCTTTTTAGAAGTAATTAGCTAAGGCATAGTTTGTATGGCAATTAAAAACCACTTGCTTGCAGAAGCTTGTAAGCATTATGTAATTTTTTTAAACTACACGTACATATGCGTATTCTTGCCTCCAGCTTAAATACAGTGAATGTTGTAGTTGGTTGCACAGGAATTGTCTCAAGAACATTAAAGCAAGCCAAACACGATTGTATTCCAACTAAAATTGCTCTCTTTATACCGTGTATTGAAACTTGATAACTGTTGGTTATAAAATTCCTTTGATTTTCTGCAGGTAATAAAATACTTTGGCAATTACTATTGACAGTTCTGGATAATCTTGAAGGCTGCCTTGCCTGAAGAAGATGAGTGTTACAAATCACTCCACTGAAAGAGGGAAGAACAGCAGCAGGCAGCAGACAGGTTTCAATTTCACAATGCTGATTATCTCATTCGTGATTCTATGCATGCCTAAATCTGAGGATCCCTCAAGCAGCTATATGGACTTCTACTTTTAAAATGCCTATTACGCTTTCATACTTTTTGCTGCTTCCTGAAGAGTGCCATTTCGCCAAGCTTAAATAGCAGAAAATTGCACTGCTTTTCCTCTGCCCATCTCCTCAATCTCTATTAACCTGCACAAGAACAAAGGAGTATGATAGTCCAGCTATAGGTTGGGAAATAGGTTTGAAGTTGTTTTTCATTTACTGGTACCGATCTTCCTGATTCATAAATGTATTTGAACAATAACATTATTTTAATACGTTATCTAACGACTGAAAACATAGCCTTTAATTACATCTCTATTTGTACTAATAAATACACTATCTGCTCAGAAATACATGCAGCTATTGTTTACACGGACATCAAATGATACCATAGTGCTGTCAGCATGTGTCAAGGCTTAAACAGAAAGGAATAAAAAGGGAAATAACAAAAAGTGTTGCAGCTTTTTGTTGATTTTGGGTTTTTTTTCCCCTATTTAGGCTACAAGAGAACAAGCAGAAGCAGCTACAAGCAGAAAGGAAAATTGTTGAAGCACCTGGTTCTAATGCTTGCAGTAGGCCTTTATTAGATGTCATAAACTGAATGATGCATTACTCTGTGGACGACTTATAGCCTGCAAATGTTGAGGTAAAATGGAGGACAAAGAATTCTTTTAAAACAAAAAGGTTAAATGTTCCTTTTCAATCAAACAATACTTATTAAATGGAGAAATCATAATAGGCTCAGAGAGATTGGAGACTATTTCTGTTATTTTTAATGTATTTCTTTATTACCTTAACAAATAAAAAGTATTTTACTTTCATAATTCGCATTTTATGTGAGAATGATTTACAATCTATCCTACATTTCACCTGTATTTTTAAACAAAGGAAAAATATTTTAAAATCCTATTGCTGATATAGGTTTGACAGCCCAATCTCAAATCTAAATAATTGTATTAAAATCCACATAGGCCGTCAGCCACCACCAACAAAAAGATAATTTTGTCCATCAGAAAATGTTTTAAAATAAGATATGCTTTGCATTTAAAAAGATAAAAGAATGTTTTCTAAAATGACAATTGCTGGTTGGCCATCGATTCCGAGCTTTAATCTCATGGCCTACTCAAATTTCCCATTATGTCTGATGGAGGCTTAGGGGGATAGAAAGGCCGAGCTGTGGGCCTTCAACAAAAGTGGAGGGGGGTTACAGCATTAAGAAACACAGCTGTTGCTCGCAAACTGCAAATGTTAGAATAACTCACTACTAGGTTTGGGTTTGTTTTTTTTTTCCTTGCTGCTAATAAAAACTTAAAGTGTTTTGCATGCTTTCTATAAACAGTGCACTTAAGTTTTATAATCTAGTACATCTTATTAAGCGTGAAGTCTGCTGATCCCTAAATTATTCATAACATGGTCCAGACTGATTAAGATTGGCTTGTTAAGGAGCACAAGAAGCAATTAAACTGACAAGGCAGTGCGGCCTTGATGTATACATTTATTATCACAAGAATACCCAAAGTGAATGCCCTTATTAAGCAATGAATTTCACCTCACTGGCCTTCTACCATTGCTGCCACAGGCAGAGAGAGCTAGGAACAACATGTCAAAAGCTAACTCTGAGGAAATGCCTATCTTCAAGTGAAACCGATTTTGTAATGAACCTTTCAGTTCACTCCTGAGGTAATAAATCCTGACTGGTGCATTAATTACTTGATAACATCCCATCAAAATGCAAATGCAGCACTTGACCCATAGGAATGGCTCACTAGCTGTTAACTCTTCAGGGTATACATAAATTGTCTGTTTTCTTTTATCAAACAGGGCATTTATTTCCATCTTGCTAGGGTGAATGTCACTCCTGCCACCCTCGGCCCCTCAGTGGCCTGACACCATCATTTGCAGAGGACTGTCACTATGTGCCGACATCCTAATTGTGCTACTTCTTTGCTTTGTACCTTTGAGGCAGAATTTCCAGCTTCCCCCCCCCTCCTCTTCCTTTTCTGGAGGAATCTTGCATGTCAAGGACAAAGCTGTAATAGCGTTACAAAGAATGACCCCCACCTCTAAAGTACACTAATCTTTCTTTTCAATGGCAATACATTAAACAAGGAATTTAGTTCCTTGAAGTGATTAAATGAAAGCTGAACATATCTACGTGAATCGCTACCCAACATAGGCAAGTGTGCATGCTTTTAGCGAGAATGCCACTAAAGATATACTTACATGTTTTAAAGACGTTTCCTCAATCCCTCCAATGAGCATTAAATTTTGATAGTCCACAAGCAAATAATATGTCAAAAAGTAAAGCAAAGTGTGTTTCATAACACAAATTTAGCAACTGTGAAATATGATGCATCACATTCTTTTCGCTTGCTGAGAAAATAGGCTGCTTTAATTACAAAAACTATTTCCACAATAAATGTTAATGAGGAGCTGCATTTTATATTTCCCCACTCAAAATGCTAATCTACATCAGTGGGTCTGACTCTCCCACCTGGGTCAACCTGCTTTACAGTTTTTCTATTTGTCTTGAAGGCTTGGTGAAAATCCTTAATTCAGGTTACTAGGCAACCCTGCAGGTGAGAAAATATAATGTTTGGCCTACTCCATTTTCGAATACACACAGTGGCCTAATTCCTTCCAAATAGACTGTGCAAAGCATGCACTGATAATTCCCTGCTACATTTTCTAAAGGCGAGGTCAGAAGAAAATTAATTGATGCTGAAAATAATGACAGGAGGAGAAGAACCACTGAGACTTGGTGTGACTGGCATGTGATGATGTTAGCAAGAATCCCAGCATGTGACTGGACAGTGTGATGAAAAATATACTTTATGTGAAGGAAAAACAAGTTACAAAACTTAATTAGTTTTTGACACTTCTTCATAAGTTATTATCTTTTCATTTGGAACATTGCCTTGGGACATCAATACACAAGAAGAAATGAAACATTCTTACTGTAAATCTGAAGGAAAAAAGATGACTTTATATTGCTCTTCTCCTTTTACATGTCTTTTTGAATAAACAAAATATCCACTGCAGCCTAAGGTGTACAAGCCCCTGAAGATGTTTCTGCTGAGAGCATAGAATAGACTTGTTCGATGTAATAATCCTGTTACAACTGATTATGCAGCTTCACTTTTAAAAATAAAGGGGAGGAGGACTGGAATCCAAAATGGTCACACACAAAAAAAAAGCTATAGATGAGAAGCAGTTAAATTATAGCACCTACAGCAATAATGCTTCCTGTACAGCAAATGTATTTTTAATTTTTTCCACTAAGGCTTATACCTAGAAGTAATTCACACTGATTACTAAATAACCCTTGTGAGTTGCTTTGTCTTTTGAATTTTAAAAAATACACTTGCCGTGAGCAATGAATTTCATAAACCACCAGCTCTCATGCTTGATGAATCATTCTTATTTTATGCAGTGCTGTGTGATAGAGAACTGAGATAAAATATTCTATCCACAAGCTATTCAGTACAATTTATCATCAGCGGCTCACTAGTCCAGTGATAATACCTGGCTTGCAGATTGTAATGATCAGATTCTGTTTTTATTTCAAACAGGAGCGATCCGAATACCAGAGTTTTTAATTTACATACATTAGTGAGGTTCAAATGTGGCAATAGCTACAAGCAAATTCACTTGCAAACTGAATGCTCGCCTTGCATAATGGGTTCCCTTTAGCTATTACTCACCAGTGAAGTACCCAGATAAAAATGAAAACAAAGAGGAAATAAGGAAAATCATGATACAAACACCATACTGTGAACTAGGATAATTACTGAACCACGGTGTAGGTCACGTTTATATCTGTTTTAGTAATGATTTTATATTTTCCCTTTGTACTGAAAGCATAAATGCCACCTCTTTTCTACATTATTACAGTACTGTATTCTCTGCATTCTGTAGTTTTCCAAAGTTCCAGCATGCTATCATTAATAAAAGTTTTTTCTTGGTGTAAATTGGAGTAAATGAAATACTGGAACATCTGGTAAACGCATAAGCAACTTCAAAATCTCTGTAAATGACACCAGTTTGAGCATTTAGTAAAAAACTATGGGCTTATAATAAAATACCTCTTATAGCTATATCACTTTTATACTGACCACGGTATTGAGCTTCAATTCCCAGCAGCATCATTATTAGACATTTTCTGCCACCTTTCTAAATCTGAAAAGCTTCCTACATTTAGTGAAGATTAGGTAATGTTACAAGCAATCAATAACAGCTATCAATTCCATACCTTGTTCAGAAGAACATGTTGATTAAAAGTAAGTAAAAAGGATGGTTGAATACGCTTTAAAACTATCTGACTCTTCTACCTACACTATCATGACAAAAAATATTATTCACAGGCCAAAGATGTAGGTCTTAGCAACAGTAAGGTTATGACTCAAACCAACAAAATCCAGAATATTCTAAGTTAAGTTTGACACCCTCTCCTTATCTTATCACACAGCAAGAAAAAAAAAAAAGGCACAGAGGCACCAGTGAAAAATATCATGTCAGCCTCAAACTTTGATTTCTTGGGCTTTTCTTAGTTCGTGTCAAAGCCTTAATGTTCTCTGCAAGTAGTCCTTGTCTCTGATTTTCCTTCCTTCCTAGATTTTTTTCCCTCAGACAACAGTTCTAAAAAAATGTTGTTGAAAGTTAGAAAATGTCTACTAGTTACCAGAAACAGAAAAAAGAATTGTGAAAGTAGCCATCACAAGCTGTCATACGCATACAAAGATAAGACTTCATTTTTTAATGACAATATATATTCTTCTGCACGTGTGCAGTCATTAGTGCATATGCACAAATAATGGCCACACGAACCCAAATTCATTTACACAAATATGATCTCAGTTATTTAGATCTTTTTCCCATAGCACATGCTAGTGACCTTCCAACTTCCTGAATCTGAATCCTGAATTTTGGCAAGTCAGCTAGCTTAGAAGAAATTCCAGCCTTCCACACAAGGCACAAAAGAAAGGAAGTCTCCAGTGAGGGAAAAACTCTCATATGAATTAGTTCACCACATTCCCTATTTTCTAACTACATACCCACAGCCCAGGCGGTTTCATATCACTCTGCTAGAGCAACTCATTTGCCTCACTACCAGTGGGGAGAGGCAGTCAAGTGGCCAACAATTTGAAAATGTGTTTAATCTTGATTAAGTAAATGACAGAGGGGAAGATGAGATCCCCCTCTACCGTTCATGCATGACTGCTAAATGTGGTTGCCTGCAATGCCCCTAGGACTGGCTCTGCTGCAGGTGGGTGGGACCCCTGCATCTAGGATGCCTTTACGTTGCGTTGAGGTTCCTCTCCATCTGCCCTCCTTGAGTGCTTCAGTGCAATGGGAAAATGATGGTTAGCAACTCCCAGTTTGATGCGGCTTCCATAATAAAGCTGCCAATCCTTAAGAAGCAGAAGTCGCTAGGCAATGGCCCTTTAAAATTTTAATCTGACTTATGAATAGAATCACAGACCAGACATTGTTCTTCAGCAAATGGAGGGCAAAAAGCATCAGCTAAATTGCTGAAATAGCTGCCAGCAGATGTTGTTCTTGGTTGTGGAGTATAAACATCAATAGCCATACAGATCCAGAGAAAGTCAGATGTCCCTTCCTTCATATAGGCCTGTTCTGTGCTGTATCTTTCTGGTGAAATGAATATGTCTGAAACTGGAATTATTTATGCTCAGAAAGGTAAAGTTCACCTCCCTGCTTCTCAGAAAAAAATCAATGCATGTGGGTAATCTAAAAGAGAATAAGGAAATTGCAATATATGATATGTAGTCAAAGGACTACTCCGAAACACTTTATTGGCTGTTATTTCAGCTCAAAGACTAAATGAAATAATGCTTGATCACACTGTCATAGACTGAAGGGTCTGGCCCCAACAATCTTATCCCATGTTATAGTTCTGTATAGAAACTCGTCTAGTCTTTTGCAAATTGTGCTCAGTTTGGGCTCTGTTACAGAATTTAAATGTATTCTATTGCTTTAGATGCTGTTTGAGCACAGGAAATGCTATGCAACATCTTGCAGCTTTGATAATGCTGTAATTACCTTTGTGTGATCACTTCAGAAGAGATTTCCTTAGAGATGTAGTAACTTTATGGTATTCCTGAGACTCCAATCTGGCTCAAAGTCACTATGGTAAAAATAATCCTAACTAGAATTGAAATTACAAAGACTGACATGTGTGGAAAAGCATACCAGAATTAGAAACAAGTTTTCTTTTCTTTCTTTTTTTTTTTGTTTGGGTTTTTTTTTTGTTTGTTTTTGTTTTGAGGGAGATGTAAGGCAGGCAAAAGGAATTAATTCCTGCCTACAGAAGAGGGAGAAAAACCAAGCCTCAAACTATTAGATGAATCGATTACAGTTAAACAGCTTTCAAAAATACTAAGCATACTTTATATCTATACCTTGACAAACTCATCATCAGCAGAGTCTTAGCTTGCTGCAAGTCTTAGATCATCTTGCCAAATCCCTGAAATATATTTACAGTGAATTTCTGCTGCTGTAGCATAAAGTGTGCTTCTGTGCTGCAACGTGTGACACTGGCTAATAATAAAAAAACGTGGTGTGAGGCCTTGCAACTTCTATAGCAATTTCAATTGCTTTATTTAATTTTAAAAACAAAAATAGAATTTAAAAAAGAAAAAGAGAGTCCTAGATTAAGAAGTTATTACATTCTGGCATGGAGTTTTCTCAGTGGAACGTTACCAAACAAATGGGAAAATTAAGGAGATTGTGTGAACTGTATAATGTTGACATCTGATGTAATAAGTCCAATTTCCAGTGAAATGGACCAAAAATGCTGTGCCAAAAGCACTGTAAAACATTTCACATGTGAGAGTGTATTTCTGCTAGGAGGTTGGTGGTAGGATGAAGAAGGGTGGGATGAAGGAAGGAGGAGAGAGAAAAAGAGGAACTCATTTGATTGTGGACTTGAGTTTGCTTTTCACGAAATAAGTGATAAAATTCCACTAAACTCAATAGCACCAGAGCAGATCTTACAAGAGCAATATTTTAAATAATAAGATACTTCTAGCCAGGACAAAAACCACTCTATTCTTTGTTATCGCCCGCTTTATTTTTCTGAATATGTGACTCCTACTCTGTCTGTTATTTTCTCCAAGACAAATCAACAGAGTGAAACCCTAAAACAACCCTTGCAAGACTGAAGGATACAATAGTTAACTTCCCTGATTATCCTACATTTAGGGAAGGAAAGAACCTGACAAATAATCCCCACTGCCATTGTATGGCCATTACAGTGTCCTGCGAGCCTGGACAAGTTATTAGGTCAGACGCTAACTTTCTAAGTAGAAAAATGATGTGGTCGCCTTTGTCCTCTCTGCAGTAATGGCTGGAGTCAGTACTAATTAAGGCCCTGCGGCAGTGTGGTACGAGAGAGGTCAGAGACTTCTTTCTGACACCTAAACAGTGCTCAGCTCAAAGGAACTGCCCCTAATCTGAAATGATGTGATGTAGAGCTGGCCTTTCAGCTTCACTGTATATTTAAAGGAAAATGACAGTTAATGACAGGGGTGTCAAAAACGAGCAGATGGAGAGGCTAAGGAAAGCACAGCTCTATGGTAAAATTTACTTACAGTTTGTCACTGTGCTTAGAATTAGAGGTTACTGCACAAATGTAGAAGGTTTGGATACCTTTCCATCATTTTGCTGAAGTAGAAAAAAAAATTTGCCTTATACACGTAACTTGAAGAAAGGCTGTTGACAAAGTAGGCTTATTTTTCCACCATTATGCAAAAAATCAGTATGTACATACCCCTACACAACCTACCCTGCCGTCAGTTTTCTGTTATCAAAATAATAAGAAGAATTTTTAATCTTATTCAGTGGATTACTACTTTCCATTTTATCTTGTTGGGAGTAACCATTGCAGTAATTAATCTTCTAGTCATTTTCTTTCTCCCCTTCAGGCATGGGACTTGGGAAACAAAAGCAATATTCAAAACAGAAACCAAGATTTATTGTCAGTTAGTCATAATAGACACCTGCACAGATTACTAATTACTACAAAACCATAGGGTCTGCTGGCACAAATCCTTTCCCATTCTCTCTTTTTATCCACCCCTAGTGACACACCTGCAAGCCTTTAATTGATGTTGTATTTATCTCAGGAGTCCTTGTTAGCATTGCATTATAGCGTCACCATTCACGATGTTATAGTTAAGGTTTGGTCAGCATTTCCACTGTTGAGGCTTCCCTCCCTCCTTCCTTCCTTTCCCTCCTTCTCCTCCAACCCCCTTCTCCCAGGCTTTTTAAGAAAATTTGCTCCAGGCTAGAAGTTGAATAGTGAGATCTCAATCCAGGCTCATATGATTCTTTTAATCAAACTAGAAAGACAATCAGTTCAGAATTTTTTAATGTTATGTATAAAAAGAAAAACCAAACAACAGAAAAAAATCCCCAAAAGTTTTTCAGACTCACATAGTTGAAACATTGCTTTGATGTATACTAAAATAATAAAAATTTAGCAAGTAATTGGCCCACCATAGGGAACTGAAACATCTGGTATTTCCCTGGAAAGTCAAAAGGGATGAGCTCCATAATCACTAAAAAAGAAGTTTTCAGACAAGTACTGTAATGACTTCCTATAAAATATACTAGCAAACATTCAGATTATGAATGTGAAGAAATTATTATCACACAGAGCATATATAATGTAATTTCTACCCCCAAATGACATCTAGTGTTTAATATTTTTGCTTTAGAATTGTAAGCACCTCCTATCCATATGTTCCAGAGGAATTATTAGAATTATTTGTATGTAACTGCTCAATATTATTACCTTTTCTAAACTAATTTTAATAATTAATATTTTCAATGATATTATAGAGATTCCATTACAGATACAGAAGCTGACATCTATCTCTATCTGTCTATCTCTAAATGTATAAAGCCAGAAGGACAAAGTCATTTCAATCCATGGCTCTACCTAAGATAGAAGGGGGAAAAGATAAGAAAATAGGGGAAAAGATAAGAAAAGAGGGGAAACTGAAGGGAATTCAGCTTGCCTTATTCCTGTGTCATGTGGTAAGAGTCAGAGATGGAGTTTAAGAAGCTTTGCTTTCGATATGGGTTCTCCCTGCACTGAGCCCAGGCCTCAGTTCAGCAAGGTATTTAAAGACTGGATTAGTTCAAGGAACTGTTTTACATTTCTTGTTGAAGCTCACCTGGCAGAGCCTGCCTAGAAGTATTTCTGTTCCCATCAGGCCCTTTCTCCTCAAGGCCCATTAGAACTTGACTTACAACTCAATAGGTTGCTGTTGCAAAAAACCAAACCAAACCAAAAAAACCCCACCAAATACCAACCAACCAACCCACCAACGAAAACCCCCAAAACAACCCAAAACAACTGACTTTTAATTGTGCCTAGTCAATAGATTCTAATTAAAAGACTAATTGTGACCAGCGAGTACATTACTCAGTAGTACTAATTCAGATTAGCTTTGGGTTTTATCATGTTTGGGAGAGATTAATTGAAATCAAATCCCCTTCTATTGCCAAAATAATTTGTCCTATAGGAAGAGTTAATAGGAAGGACACAGCCTTTTCTGTGTCCTCTCACCTGGGCTAGGTAGCTACAAATTGACCCCGGGCTCAATATGTGTCATGCTGCCCACAAAAAATTATTGTACTGATTCATTGACAGATTATTCAAAGAGCTTGATCTCACAGTTGCTTGTTGTGGACACGTCTGTAAGGTGAGGCTGGCATGACTGCAAACTGAACTCCATTTCTGCCTTCTTTTTCAAAGCATAGCTGATTCCTCCTTCCCAATGAGCAGGGGTAACTCCAGAAGAGTTGGATGCAAGGATGCAAGCCCTTGTCTGCAAGGCATCTTTGGATGGGTAACTGCCCTACTTGGGTTTCCTGGGATTTATATAGACTTGGGAAGAATTTCTTGGATCCTACACCCCCCTGTACCTCTACGACTCTGCTCAGCTCCTACTCCGAGGCTGCAATGTGTTTTGCATATTTTGTGTATTATAAACTGGTATTGTTCCATGGGCCTGACTCAAGGCCCTGCAGCTCTTTTTGCAATCTGAGCTTGGATATATCCTACAAACAGCTGTTATACTTCAAAATGTATTGCTTAGAAACGAAGTATTAGATAAATGTATTTTTAAACAACCAGCATCCAACATGAATCTAGCTTAACTACATTTCTGCCACTTCACAATTATCTAGACATGTCTATTTTCCTCTGACATCCTCACTCTCAGCAGGTTTTGGAGCCCAAGTCACACTTTCCCTTTTCCTACTGTCCCTCCTGAGACACTCTCCATTATTAAACTCTGTAGGTATTCTTTGTTCTTCTGTGCTCACAGCTTAAGCCTGGTCTGCTGAAAACTAGATGTCTGGAAAACTTGCCAGAAGCTGGGATGCTATGCCAGGGAAGCATGACTATATGCTTGACCTCTTCCTCTGTTCATTCCCTTAGCATCTGCTACTGGCGGCTGTCAGTTTCCTATTACAAAACCATCTACTAGTGCCAGCACTGTCCCGTAACTAGAAGTATTAGCTGGTAAAGAACAATCTGAGCCCATTTTTTTCCCTTTCTGCCTGTGTTTAGTCATATCTGTTGACTGAAAATCAACATATCCAAACATTAAACATCATCCCAGTAACCAGAAGAACACACAGTTTCCATGAATAATAAGGATCTTGAGGGCACCACAGAATCCACTGAATGGCTAAATTCCATATTTAATTATGGAATATGAGCTGGAATCTAAATTTGCATGAGCTGGAATATAAATTTGGGATAAATAATTGTCATCAATCTATAGTGGATATGTCCATGTACTCTGAACTAGGTCAGCCATCTCTGTACCGTGTTCCACTGCTGATACAGACATGACCCAAAACAGATGGGATTCTTCACAGAGAAAGGCACTTCACACATTTCTTCTGAAACTGGATTTCACTTCCTTTGCAAACAATGAGGTAAAATTTGTAGGACTACTGGAAGTTGAGAGCTCCTAGGAGATCTACTAATTCACTTCTAGAAATTGGGAGCATTTAGAAATACATTATTCTCCTACGGATTAAATTCACTACATCACCGATTGCCAGAGCAAAGCCTATGCACCAGTTAAAATCCATTTAAGCTGCATTTTGAGGGCTTAAGTGAGGCTTAAATGATGCCTAGGTTTTGTGCTAGCCTTCTGCAGAGAGGATGAATCTTACCCTTATGTGAACTAATCAGTTTTGATGTTCCCTTTTCCATTTAAAATCAGTGAATTATTAATCTTTATGTGTACAGTAACTTCTTGAAGCATATTTTATATGCAAATTCATATTAACATCATAGAAACATCTATAATACAGACTGAAATAAATTATGAGGTACTGTGTAAGGGATCCTAGCCATTATGACCTATCAAGTAAAAAATCCAATGAAATTTAAAATAATATTATGCCCTTTAAATACATATTTACATAATAGACTGTAATGGCTCAGAAAAAAAATCTCTTACAGCATGTAAATAATGCATGTTTTAAGATTTGTCTAAATACATATGCACATGTATTTACATATTAACATGACAGGTTGCAAAGATACTAAATGAACTGGTTTGTATGGTCTTGTGCACTACATGCGTGTTTTTAAACACTTAGAAGAAAAAAAATTAAACCACAGATACACACCTTATGTTCAAGCAAAGACCTGATGTCCTACTCCTGCTGATAAACTTAGCACTTACGCTCAATTTCAAATCAATATTCTTAGGCTTTCCAACAATTTATTGTAGATATTTTTAATTCAAGATCTTCACAGAACCTACATGTTGACATACTACCAGCAATGTCACTAATCTACAGCAAGAGGGGATGGTAGCATTTACAGGTAAGAAATTCAGATTTAAACCCTGACATAAATTTTAACTGGCAATAGATTTTGTGATTTGAGTTATAAAAGGTGGAAGATTCATTACTAATTTGAATGGATATTCTGAAAATGTTGACCTTGCAAAAGCCATAAGTTTGTGAGAACACATCTACTGCCTGTCACACCGCTTCAACATCACTTGTGTTTCATCAAAGTTTATACTACTAATTCAGAAACCCAGAAACACTGAAATGTGCATAGAGTTTACTTGAATGAGTAGTGACACAAGAGCCACTACAAACTCTTCAGTTAGCAGAAATTTTTTGCATATTAAAACGTTTGACAACACCCCTCTTTCCTTTTAGTAACTTCAATAAATATTCAGATTTTATACTGTGTAGCAGGTAGCTAGAAAGATCAGTAGACACACAGACAGACAGAAGAACCTACTGTGACTCAATCTATGGGTTTACACAAGATACTCTCAAAGGCTCAAATGAATGCTTCCTTTTGACTGTTAATAAGCACTGGTGCATCAATGTAGCTATAGTCTGATCGGAACTTTGTAGCATTCTGTGAAAACAAAACATCCACTCCTCATACCGTTAGTCCACTGAAAGTCTTTGTAGTTGAAATAAAAATAATAGTGACAGTCAAGTATGCTAATGTCCATAATCGTTGTAAATTATAACTGTCAGTGGTCACAAACCTACCCCATGAAAACATAAGGTAACAATTTAGCCTTATATTACTACTCTCAGAGAAGAGGAATACTCATAGGAAACTTAAGTAGCATGGGGATTATAATATATATTCTTAAAATAGAATGTTTTGGAATTCTATTTTTTTTTTCTGAATGGAATATTTCCATATAAAGCGCTGCGTGCAGAATTTTGCACTCAGTTTCCATTGTTGAAATTATACCAGTCTCAATTTAGAGTTAGTGAAGATGTGCATAGTGATTTTTATTCTGAATGGAACACTGGAAGGTGCCAGGAAAGCAATAGCTTTAGTCTACACATAATAACAACCAACCACAGGGGAGAAAATGTACCCTCCCTCCCTAAATACATAGTAAAAATAATGCTGAAATTGCAGGCGGTTGCTTATCTTCATGATCTGGATGGTGTGCCTCATTTTCATTTTCTCTCACACAAAGACAGATTGAATGCGTAAAGACAGTTTCTTAGAGTTTGAAAACAGGAACAAAAGGAAGCTATATTATAAATTAATATGAGAAGTCAAAGATTTGTTGACTCAAGCTGTGTTAAGAAATATGTAATTTTGGACTCGCTTTTTAGGAAAGTGCAATCTCATCAAAGTGTCTTTTATATAAAAAGCAATATTCAGGTTTTTGGTTTTGCCAACATGCACAAAGATGAGACATGCTATGGACATTAATTTTTGCTTGCTTATCTTACATTGTGTCAACTTAGATTCACAGTCCCATATTTCCATAATTGTTCACAATTTGAAAAAGAAATGGGGAAAGGGAAAAGGAAAATGAATATAAAAGAGACATTTAATTAAAGAGCTCATTTGGTTATTCACTTTTTAGAAATACTTGATGACAAATCTTCTGTATTATAAAACATATATTCTGCCAAGAAAGTGAATCAAAATGATGATGTCAGCACAAAGAATGCACTCGAATACATAAAAGTATTTGGCTGGGTGTGTAAGGACTCAGAACTGAAATTCCAAACTCTGTGTGTGTTATGAAGCTCACTTAGGTTTAGCCGTTTCTTGGATTTTTTAGGGAGGTTTGGGGTTTTTCCCCAATTATTAGTGATCATGTTTCCCTGGAAAATTAAAAAAAAAAAGGCCATAGACTTTAAGTCTGTAAGTAAAACTACTGTATTCCTTCTGTACGTTCTAACTGCCCTCCAAATAATTACAGAGTGGAGGCTTGGCTGTCATTCATGTGTATCTATTCCATTGTGTGAAGAGAAAAAGAAAATGGTCGCCCATACATTAGCACATCACCCATGGCTAGTGCAATGACAAGATAGATTAGGATGTATATTAAATCTCACACATGACTGCCTTTCTGTATCAAGGTAAAAAATACTTGCTCTTACATACATTAGGGACTAGTATTGGACTGACATCTACATTAATATTGACAGCATATCAACATTTTTTACATTAACTGAGTCAATAACTACTCTAAACCTGGTAAAACTTAGATAACAAAAATGAAGAAAATATCTAGCAAGCAGCATTAGATTCTTGTATCTAAGAAAAGAAAATTAACCCCCAAATACTACATTGCTTTTCTGAATTATCAATCCTACCGCAATACATCAACCAGTGTATACAGCTGTGACTTGGTAATCCAATCTCATTTGTCAAACAAGAATTCTAGTAGATAAGGAATGCTTCTAGGAAAAGAAAACCCTGCACAGACAATAATATAAATATTATATACATAGGAGGCTGATTATAAAAAGCTGGATTAGCATCTTTGTATTACTTCACCTCCTAAACATTACTTTCACAGACATGATGGAATTGTCAGGCAGTAATCCCACTTCCACAATAGCTGATCATGACAAATGCACACAAAACCTGCACAAACTCAAGACTATTTTCCTATTTTGCAGGGGAGTTAAAATGTTTATTTGTATTTTCCATGTTAAGAAATACTTTTAAATCAAAACTGCTATGTAGGTTAGCGTAGGAAAGAGATTTCATTATTTACCTTTGCTGTACAATCTCCAGTAAATAAGCAATCGCTTCTCATTCCAAGAAAATGTCTTGGTTTCATTAATAATTAAATGTTGTTTTCCAATGATATCTAGCTACGTTATACTCTGGTCTTTGAAATATATTATCTTCCAAACAAAGCTAAAAAAATACTGTTAATGCTTTTGAGATGCCCACACATTTTATGAACATGCACATGAATGCTGGGAGATAGAAGCGTTCATTCTCCCAGATTCACAGTGCTCACAGTGCTAGTGAAAGGGGAGAAATGCTACAAAATCAATACACAAAAACTTTTGGAAACAGTGTCCATTAGAATCAGTTATTGGCCCAAAGCTGATATGTAAATGGTTATCATTTCATTCTTAGCAATTAGGTTGCTACAGCTGGAAGCATCTCAGACCATTATTACTTGGCAGAAACAAAAAGCATGAGGCAGCCATGCAAAGTTTTTAGGTTTTAAACACACCAAGGAGCAACATTTCAAGTGTTATTCATCTCAGAAGTCAGAGAAGCTTTTGTTTAACCATGTTTCTCACTAAAGGCTACCTTTTCCCTCTGTTTTAGTGTACTGTGGAAGATGATGAGGGCTAAAGTGATATTCTCAGCAATATTTATCTCCAAAGGATCCCATCTTTCATTTATGCAAGTCCTTGAGAATGGTGATGAAGCAGGCCATGAAAAACCTAGGCTTATGGACATGAGCTCTTCCATCAGGCAATACTATGAGTAAACAATGGGCAGGAAGAAGAGGCCTCTCTCTACTGTTCTGCTAATGCTCTTCTAGGGTCTTCTAGCTAAACATATAAAAGAAAAAGATGCAGAGAAATGCCTGGCACAGAATTGGAACTAGCACTCTAGTGCTTGAGATGTTGACAGCATTCAAGCTGATTAATTAATAACAGTAAAGCCCACTGAAAAAGGTTAAAAGAGCACTTTAACATGCAGTGATATTATCATGATCATTAGGATGGCATATTTCTGTCGTCGCTAATGTATCTTCTTTTATCAGCTCAATAAACTGATGTAGGAGTGCAATTTTTCAATTACATTTTCATAAACAGATGGCAGAGTTTAACAAATTAATGTTTAGAATAATGGTACAGTTATGAGGCTTGTACTTTTACATTTTTTGCTCTGAAGCTTTTAATACCAAATCCCAACAATGCCAATCGCCTTTGTTCAGAGTAGTTTCGTATTCCTAAGCTGCTGTATAATGATCTCGGATCTGATAGTTTCAATGTGAAGAGATATAGGTGACTGTAGGTAGTAAGCTTAATTTATTAAATAATAGGGATATTAATCTGTTTGTCAAATTTCATAGACGTTTTAACAAAAGCTTAACCTCCCTGATGATTATCCTTTTGAGCTAAAACACACTGTTGCAGGGCAGAAACGATACTTAAGTGCTATTGCAGAACGCATCTTTTGTTCCTAAATTTTATTCCTAACAAGGGCTAAATGATGCCCCATTTATAACATTTTCAATTCGCAGAGTCCACATGTGGCCACATCCTAAGACTGCCAGACACAGTGTACATTTCAGAAAGCTAAACCTCATAAATCTCCAGAAATTCCTCACATCTATTATGTTTACCTTCTGCTGCTGATGAGCCTGTTGGGCTCTGTACAGAGGAAATTACAAGCGCTCCAGAAGATTTGGCAAGAAGATGCTAGAAGAAACAATGGGCAAAAAAAAAAATTTCTTAACTGAAACATCACATCCAGCTTTGGCTACCATTTACATATTTGAGATTACAGCTAGTAAAATGGAAATTCCATTGAAATGGAATAAATTGTTTTCTAAAATCCCTATCTGATTAGTGTTAGTTATGTCTGAAATTAAACGTGTTAAGCTACACTCAGTGTAACTTATGGAACTCAGCTGAAATCCAACATTCATACTGAAATTCGGTCTGTTTATACACTTTTCCAACTAAGAACAAAAGGCAGTTGTATCCGAGAGCTTTTTTTGCCTATCATCTTCTTGCTCATTTCTATTAATCTATATTACAAAATGTCTTCCTTTACTTAATAGATGTTTGGAGACTGTTATAACAGCTGCTAACGAGTAAGGAAATGCCAGCAGAAATATTTTATGGTCATACGTTTAAATACCACTGGAAATTTGTTTATAGTTAATGCCAACTGAAATGCTTATGTTTTAGGCATATTTTACATAGTGATCAAAAATTAGTAGTTCAAAAATCTCCCCACTTAATCCATGACAGGGCCAAGGGCCAAGGAAAACTGAATGAGTTAATCAGGGAAAGGAAATGAAGCTGCAAACTTTGAAATTTGTTTGCTAAATAAAATAATTAACTGTGTTGCACATACACATACACACACACCCCCACACACACCCTTGCACAACCACAACAAATCAGAAATAAATACCTGGAATTTAGAAAAGACATTGAAAAGGATGGATATCTATCCTGAAATGACCAGCACAGGTATTGCCTTGATGTGCTCTCCCCCAGATCGGTGCCTTCCTCCCTGACAACAGCAGCTACTGAGTCCCCTCAAGGATGAGGTCACAGGTGGGGACTTTTTTTTCAGAAACTTGCATGGAAACAGTCTTACAGAACTAGAAATGGTTGCTCCCATCTCTACCTAAAGGGGTGAAAGTCACAGAGAGTCTTTCTAACAAAGGAGAAGTGGAGAAATATTTTGGATTATGTACGAGCTGTATGACTGTACACCCTCCAAAAGCAAATCATAAGAGAGAACTATCAGGTTTTGGAAACTAAACAAAAGTCTGCTCTTAATCTGGTGTCTTAACCAGCTTCATAACCTTAGAGTATTCCTGCTTCTAAATCACCTAGGAAAAGTCTGTCTGGCTAGTGGTACAGAAATATACAATAAACTGGTAACCTGTGACACTGAAAAATAAAATATTTACCAAACCAATACATAAAAAGCACATCTGACATAGGTGAAAGTAAAGTCCATTGCTTTAATACAGTTAGAACAAAGAATATGGTGTTGGTCTTTTTTTTAACCCAAAGATCTCACAAGATGCTATTGCCAATTATTATAAATAAACCCGTATGCCTTGGGTTTTGTCATTACTGAGACTAACTACTGCCCAATATTAATTATACCCACTAAACAATACACAAAATTTTAATAACATCCACTCTTATCTCAGTGAAAATCACTACAGTGCCTTTGTAACCTTTAGTCCCAAATGCTTTTGGAATTGTTTGGCATTTTGCCAGGATGGAGCTTGAGAAGGCTAGATAAGAGCCAACAGTTAAAAAGAGAGTTTTTATTTTCCATTCTAATGAATAAAAACTGCTAAACTAAGGAGCGTTAGCAAGGGACTTATAAAAGATATGGCATAGGTTATTAAAACAC
>NC_134277.1:134541838-134586838 GCF_949628215.1 Phalacrocorax aristotelis | reverse complement strand
AGAAAAAAGAACTCTACTGACTTGTTGGGTTAGTTATACAGCCTACATTTTCTATCCTTCAGTCCTTATTCACCTCTAAGCAAGGCTTGATTAAGCAGTTTACCAATTACTTCCATCAATCTGTTTTACAAATCCTATGGGTAATCTTAACTTCAGAAGCTTTTCTCTCTGCTGATTTGAGGTACAGTAGTAATGAAAGCAGCATTACTGTTAGAACCACAAAGCACTTTAAAATTCTAGATTTTCCATCCTAAATGGTACTTGAAGCACATTCCTGATTTTATCATTTCATACCTATCCTCTTATATAAGAGCTTGTAGCTGGATTGTCAGTTATTAGCAGACACAAGCCACACTGCATAAAACTAAGCAGAATAAACATAATTTCCTTGCTATCTTGCAATCGCGGGGTAAAAGTTCATGTTTTCTATCAGTCAAATAAATACCTGCAAACAAGCTAGCATTCAAATCACAGGACATAGTATCTGCATTTGATAATAACAGAAACATTATTGCTAGGTGCCATTTACCAAAAAATTTAAAAGTCCGGAATAAGTAAATAAAATTGTTACCCTGTAACAATTATTCGCTGGCCTAAGTAAAGGCCAATTTGTAGGCTTTGTTTCTATCAGTTGCATTCACATCATAAAAAAGCCAACAGCTTTACTGGCACTAATTTGCTGCCTCATCAGAGTTTGAGATATGTAGAATGCACTGTCTGCTCATTCCTAGAGATAATAGCCTTGAGGCTCAGTGTGAAAAATAACATTATATAGCGATATTGCTATATATCCATTCCATAGATAAGGTGAAGATTTTGATTTCCAAGCCTGTCCATTCTTTGCCTCCGGTGATCGCTAACTTCACATGCATACAGAATTAACATATATTCCTCTAAAACAAATACACCACAGTTTGATAGTCATATATTTTCAATACCCGGTAAATTCTAGGGGTTTTACACACTATTTTGCCTAAATACCATTACCATTATTAGAAAGCTTGATAACTATATAACTTTCTTAATACACTGTTTGTTCATTTAAATGAAGTTCGTTTTATCAAAATCCTCAAACTCCTTGAAGCCTGCAAAAGGCCTGTGTTAAACTACATATTTTGTACTGTTTTTAATAAAAACACTGGCAAAATAATGTTTTTTCAGAAATCCTGACTTGGATTTCTGATTTATGGAGTATACTTTACCATTTTGAGCTACTCAGCTCAGCAAGTGGTTGCTCAGAGACTGCAAGACTTGAAATGTCTGTGGCGTAGTATAAATTATTTTGATCCTCCCTTGGGTATTTACTTAATTTCTCACCCATTTACTGTACTTCACATAAAATGGCAGAAGCAAGATAGAAACTATTAAACAGCTAGGAACACTACCAAGAACGTTAACCAGCTCTGGGAAGTTAAGATACCTGCAACAGATGCAATCTGCTGTTAAAAAACTTTGCTGCTATGCATTATATGTCTGCCTGTTACCACCATTTCCTAAATCCAACAACAAAAATAACAATCTCATAGAAATTACAGTGTCTATGTATTTGATAAAATATTGAAAAGTGGTACTACAAAGAGGTTACAAAAGTGTTATGAAATTTTTTATAAAATAACCATCTCTTAATCTGTGGCATTTTATTTGTAACAATTTCGTCGTGCACTGATTGCCAAATCGTCACCGAATTGCATCAATCCTTGTTACTCTTTCCATTTTTTAACCTTAGTTAAGACTATCTAATACCAAATGCAATCCAGCCAATTTATTTATGTCTACAGGATGAACCTATATAGGGATACATAGCTGTCATCATATCCCTGAATTCTTTCTTTCCATGTACAATCCCATTGTCACCAGCTTGGCCAGCGTATACCTGCAGCTAGTTGCTGAAGTGCTCTCGAAACGGGATGCTGGGAGAACCAAACCCCAGGGACATGGTCTCCCACCCTTATGTTTTTCAGGCTGCAGCTACCACCAGTGTGAGTTATGGTACCTGTACCTACAGCACTGGGAATGGACACTTTAGAAGTCTGGGCTGTTTTCTCTCTCCTCTGGTAAGGACTCTACCCAGTCGTTTGAGAACTCCAGGTTACTTTTATTAGTTTTCTTCTGTAGTTGAACAATATCTTTAAAATCCACCTCTGTTTAAATAAATACACACAGAAATAAATACACTAAAAATAAAAGACCTACCAGGCCGTCAAAAAGCCCTTTAAGGGGCTTACATGTTTTTTTCTACAGCTAAATGTGCATTTCTAGCCCTTTTTAGCCATGTTGAGAAATGGGAAACTTTAATAGCCCAGTTCTGATCTTAAATGCTGTGCATGTGCACCAGCATATATGTGTTAAAAATCAGAAACCTTTACACGAACACAGTAAATCAAAAGCTGTTTTAACAACCTGATTTAACAAGGGATTAAGATGCGTTTTCAACAGAGTAGGTGGAGACTCAAGCTCTGTAAATTGATCAACACAAATGCAGCACAAGTACTGTGATAAAAATGAAGATTTTATACATCTTTTCCAAATATTCATTTCAACTTCTACTTTTCACACTGGGTTCAGTCCTTTATTTATAACCCTTAATTTGGTTGTTAGAGAAGAAAAGCAACTACTGCTACATTCAATATTGTTTGGAAATAATGAATATTCTCTTGCAGTTTTGGTCTTTTGCATGATTTTAGCCTGGTACGTTTAAATATAAAACCAAGCTACTTGACCTGAAGAGTCTCCCTCTGTCTTACTAAGTACATTGCTAATATGTCTAAGGGTGGGAAAAAAACCCCAGCATGGTAGAGTACCATTACACTAGTAGAACCTCCTAAATGTGATATTTATTTCACTGTGAAATCCCATTTCCGTTCTTTGTCAAGCAACAGGTTATAAGACTTTGAGACAGGCTTTTCTACCAGTAGCAAAAATGGTCAGTGTTAAAGACAGTTTTCAACTGTATTGGCAGCTTCACTGAAGGTCAACAAACAAATATCTTTCCATGCTGATATTAAGAGATACTTTTATAAAATAAAAGAGAGAGCAGTAAACCCTTTGATTTTAATAAAAATGAATTTTCAATGACATTAGTAACTAAAAACCTTTGTTGGTTGCTTCTATAATAGAAACATTACTGAAATACATATTTCTCTGTTTTGTTTTCTTATCAATATGTCAATACACATACTTACATTCTGCAGTAGCTGGTGTGACATGAAAAACTATAACGGATAATATCTAAATATTCCTTGTTCTGCGAAGGACATCGGCAAGGGAGATATGCTTATCTAGCAGCTGAGGATCTCACCTGACTCTCTGTATTCACTCTAGGTAGGAAATATGCTTTTGGATATAAGAAATAGAGCATCGGCAAAAAGGCCCAGGCAAACAGGACCCAGTTGGCTTTCAAGAATCACTAAAAGCAGAGAAAAACAGCTGGATACAAATCAAAAGGTATGCAGCACCCACACATGCCTGGAGCAACAGCTGTACTTGTTGAAGGGCTATTAACAACTGTTTCATCCTTCTGTACCAGCTTCAGGAGCCACTGTTCTGAAGGACAGCGTTCCCAGTATTTGTGTTTCTGCCAAAGACAGCCCTCTTCCAGGACACTAGACTTAGGTAAAAATGGTAAGTCACATATGCAAATTGCAGAGTAAATTATCAAGTTTCACTATCTGACTACTTTAGAATGGGGCATGCATATTAGTGTGTGTGTGTGTGTGTGTGTGTATATATATATTTACATACCTATAATGTGACTTTTGACTGAGTGGCTGAAAAATACTCAAACGGCAAAAGTCCAAAAATCTAGATGTATAGGCAAGGATAAATGTGTTTTAAAATGGTATTTGCTTCTGGGTCGTCTTCTTTCATCTACTACCTCAGGGCAGAAAACTAACACATCCTACTACAGATCACCTTGCAATGAACTGAACCACTTGGGCTATGGGCAGTTTATTATGGTTAGTTTGGTGCCAAGATGTCATAGTTAAATAAATATCTGACCCAGAAAAAACTGAAATTAACATGTTTGATGTGCAAAGATACTTGGTTAAACAATAACTACTGTTCATTTTACTTGCCTCGTACAGAAACATGAAAATTAAAGCTGAAAAAGACAGCAGCGTTCATCCATCCGTGCAGAATGACTTCCTATTATATGCTTCAAAATTCATTGTCCAGTCTCATTTCACTATGAGAGAGCTTCCAATTACTACACCTATTCATATCTATTATTGTTTTATGACATGCCTAAAGCTGTGTGCAGCATTATAACTTATCATAGTCTGTAGAAGGGGTCTATCCCATTTCTGTTCTATAACATGATTCAAGCAAGAACAGGACTGTTGAGAAGGGGGGCCAGTTGGTTGTCATATCATATGGCAAACTCGTATCCAGTTTGCTGCCCACTATCACCCCTAGGCCTTTTTTCAACATCAGCTCTTTACAAGTGTCTTTCTCCTGCTCAATTTCTGTGCTTTGCGTTATTATTTCAGCAGATGTATCAGATTCAATTTGCCAGGTTGAATCCCATTTTGTGATTTCCTGTCCATATTTCTAACCTGTCCTCACTTCTTTTTATATCTTCGCACTCTGTCCTCACTGGTGTTGGCAGCACCTCCCAGTTTTAGTACGACCTGCAGATATAATGAATGGTCTGTTTACCTCCCCTTCTTTAATCACATGATCAACAAATTGAGTCTTTCACTCACATCTGCAGAACACCTCTGGACACTTTACTCCATCCCCAAAACACAGCTTGTACCCCTGCAACCAACTGGAGAATTCACATGGCAATAAAGGCACATTCAAGCTCATCTCAACTGCCCAAAAACTTTTGGAAAATTCTTTATCCATCCCTTCATTTAAGCAAAGATCTATCATGTTATTTCCTCCATATTATTTTTTTTATTAAATCACAGTTTCCACATATTTTTGCCGGATTTTCTGCACTTGAATTTATTTATTCCCTTCTGGAAACTGCATTCCTGTGTTTCCTCAGGAAGCAGTCCAAGGTTCACTTGGACCTTCAGAACCAATGTTCTCCTCCATGTTTTTCAGACAAAAGCTGGAAAAAGTGGAGGGAGTTCCACTAGATGGCATGATCCCTCCTTCTTCCCAAACCCTTAGAAGCCCCTGGGTGCATCCTCTTGGGAGCAGGTATAGGGAAGAGGAAGAGCCAGATCTGACTATCCATCCAAGAAGCCTGTGGGAACACAAGCCCAGAAGAACGCTTCTGTTATTTTATCTGCACGCTCACTTTTCTTTCCATACTGTGTGAGTGTGTGTATAGTTTAGGAACAAACTATGGTCAAGAGCTCTTTTAAGCACAGCTCCATCTTATTCATCTCCACATGAGGCAGTCAGAGGGGCCAGGCAACAGGGAGGAGGCAAGTAGCACCTGCCTGGATATTCTTGGCCTCCTGGAAATGCCTTTGGGCTTAGCAAGTGGAGACAAGAGAAAGTATGGGGTAAAACCTTCAGCGTCAGAGCAATAATATTCATTATCTTATTTCTTAATCATTGTTATTACTTCAAATAGACCACAAATCTTTATGCAGTCATGAAGATATGTACATATAGAAAATGAACAAAAAAACCCCCTGTATTCTTACTGTTCACATTCTTTGAACCACTTTACTTTTCAGTCATCTTCAGCTAAGACAAATCAAGTCAAAATTTAAATTGTTTTGGGGTGAAGATGGTTTCTTGTGGCTTCAGTAAAGTGCCTATCACACCACGAGGCTTTATAAACAACAGGCAGCCCTATGGTAATTACCAGAATTACTCTTTTTTTTTTCTTTTATTAAAGATTGGTATTAGATTTGCTTTTTCCCAATCCTATGATAATTCCTCAATTGTACTTTACTTTTCAAAAATAATTACTAGCGATTATGTAAATTCATTATCTATGTCTCTTAAGACCATACTATGCTTATCATCCAGACCTGCTGATTTCCATTTATTCCGTTTTTTCTAAGTATTGCCTTACTCTTTTTTTTTATCAACTATTTGGAAAAGGTCTTAATTACTTGATCTATTATGTCCTTACTCCTTTTATTTTTCTTGTCAAAGACTGATTTTGAAAGTAGCTCAGTGCATCAGCCATTTCAGAACCAGTTTTCATTTTGTCATTCTCTTCATTTATTATTGAGCTTGCTTTTTCATTCCATTATTTCTTTTTTTCTCCAATATATTTGAAATGCTATTCTTATTTCCCCTGGCTCCTTTGGCTAGTATTAACTCATTCAGCTTTTGCATTTCTTTTAACTTTCCAGGTCTTAAAAGAGTTTTAATTTTCCTGGTTGTTTCTTTCTTTCATTTTTGCCCTGGGAGAGATCTGGCATCCATAGATCTTTGAGGAGCCCCTGGTGAAACTAGAACGACTTCTCCTTATCCCATATATTTTCATCTTTCTCAAAACTATAGTTTAGTGCCTTTTAGAGAGAGGAACTACAGCTGGAAAGTATGATTGGGAATACGTGATTGCTCTTTTCAGCTGCCATGGTGCTGTAAAACGTAACAAACAATTTGACAATCCTGACTCAGTTTCTCTGTCAGTAAAACCTGTATATTACCTATGTCTTCAGAAGACACTGCTAACACTTATTTAATGTCATTATATCCTCTGACTTTCTCAGTTGTCAAAAACATGGAGACTGTTATGATTTTACAGGGTTCTACAATTGTTAAGTTCCTGAAGGGGAGAAATAGGCCAAATTCTTTCCTCCCTTTCACAGTCAAACACCTTGTAGAACCTACAAATTGAGTCTAGCTCAAAGTAACAGAAGGTGGGGTTTTCTTGCATTATTGTGTATGAATAAGATTTTAAACACTCCATTGTGTACATTAGGTGTGATTTTCTATCTGATTAGCTGTGGGTAGCTGCAAAATATTTAAATACCTAACATGTTTGGCCATTTCCTCTATTTACAGAACTTTGAAAAGATGTTGCTTTAGATTTGGTGTGTTTTACAGTGCTACTGTCCTTATGGATAGAAAAGGCATATCCTAGTAAAATTCCACCTGTCAGGATTCAGTGTTCCTTGGAAAATGAAAAATTATTACTCGCAAGACTATGGAAAATAAATTGAGACCAGTAGTGGAACACAAAATTGGCATTCCCAGACCTAAATTATAAAGTAAACAGTAAAAACTGTTTGCTAAATAATTTGATAATGTTCTAACTTTGTTGCCACTACTAAGCTGCTTAATGTGTGCATGAGTACAGCAGCAACTGATACAACAGCTGTTATGGAGGAGGAAAATAGAATGGGACCATGAAATCTTGTATTTTAATAAGTTGTTTAGTCAAGCAAAACAGAAGTAGTCTGTCCTGGTTTTGGGTGGGATAGAGTTAATTTTCTTCACTGTAGCTGGTACAGTGCTGTGTTTTGGATTTAATACGAGAACAACCTTGATAACACACTGATGTTTTAGTTGTTGCTAAGTAGTGTTTACACTAAGTCAAGGACTTTTCAGCCTCCCATGCTCTGCCGAGTGCACAAGAAGCTGGGAGGGGGCACAGCCAGGACAGCTGACCCAAACTGGCCAACAGGATATTCCGTACCATATGGCATCACACTCAGTATATAAACTGGGGGGAGTTGGCCAGGGGGCAGCGACCGATGCTTGGGGATGGGATGGGCATCAGTCAGTGGGTGGTGATCAACTGCGTCGTGCATCACTTGCTTTGTATAGTATTGTTACTGTTGTTGTTATTATTATTACTACTACTGCTGCTACTACTAATACTATTACTTTACTGCATTTTATTTCAATGATTAAACTGTTCTTATCTCAACCAACAATTTTTCTCATTTTTAGTCTTCCAATTCTCTCTCCCATCCCACTGGGGGGAGTGAGCGAGCGGCTGTGTGGGGCTTAGTTTGCAGCTGGGTTTAAACCACGACATAGTCTCAGAAATCAAGTCGGTTCTTTCTTACTTTCATCTATTCCTTCTCTCAACCCCCATCTTCAGGAGGAAAATAGAGCTGAAATTGAAAATTTAATGCTAATTTTAAATTTATGGATATCCAAATAGCATATGTTCAAACAAACCCCAATGAAATTAGTTACCCCAGTGAAAATAAATGTCCTGATCAATCTTCCCCTCTTGAGCTCTCTGCTTTTCCAGGTGGCTGCAGTGAGATCTCTTGCAGTAATGGAGTACTCCAATCTTTGATACTTAATTGTACTGGATTACTGTTTGGCAATGAACCAAGCGGTTGGCCTTGGGACAGATCATTTTATTTAACGGCTCATCACCAGAACCTCACCAGCATGCAAACAGAAATCACCATTCTGCTGCTGCCAAAAAGCTGTAAGAACACATGAGGTTAATCACACCTGGGAGACACTTGTCTAATGACATATGCAGGTAAGTGACCACTTAAAGAAATGAAGGACAAAGGGCTAAAAAACCCTGAAAAACTTGGAGTGATGAAAACCTAAAAATCCAGAGCAAAAAGACACTTTTATCTAAAAGGAAAATCAACTAAATTCAAAACGAGTAGGTTTTTTTCATGGTTAATTACCGGTACGCTTACAATAACTTGTTACTTATTGTTTGTGTAATTTAGGCTTGAGGGAGAAATATGTGAAGAGTCCTGCTCCAAAAAAGTTTCAAGGAAATAATTTATGAGAGCTCACAGATAAGAGTCTTTAGATTTGACATTTTGATTTCTATAATAAATTGTTTTATTTTAAAAGTAAAACATCATGTAAATTAATTCATCCCTCAAGCAACATGTAGAAATGCCTCAGACATGTTTCAACAAATGTTCAGTCCTCAGCTATGTTCATTATAATGTTCTACTATGATAATAAGTGCTCTGTAAATCAATAAGTAAAACTACACAGTGCCCAATTTAGAAATGCAGCTTCCATCTCCTCTTGCCTTAGCAGAAGCAAAAGGCATTAGTGCTGTTGTGTTCCCTCCTCGACGGTGACTGCGGAAAGATTATGAAAGGAATTTTGTGTGACTGGTTATGAAAGACATACAGCAGGGTGGTGAAAAGTTTTACAGGGGCTGTAGCAAATATCAACAGTTCCCAGGGAAGGAGAAAAACAGACGTCAAAACTGATTGCTTTCATCTCCAACCAAACAGGTGAGTGAGGAAAAGAAACTAAAGCCTATCAACTAGCAGAATTCCATTTCTTTCTTTTTCTTCCTTCTTCCCCTCCAAATTAGCAGCCAGCTTCTTTATTATAGTACAGGAAGTTTACTATTAGGCTTGCTGGGAAAAAACACCCTACCTTTTTTCTTTTTTAATGCCTCTCCACACAAGCTTTTTGGCTTTTGTTTTCTTTTCCAAGCTGCAAAGACCCATTTCAGAAAGATGGTCTGAATACTACAAACCCAGTGAGGAAGAAGATCATTTGTTTCTTGCCACCAAGAGTTCCAGGGATAGTAAAGAGCTAGGGTCAGCCTGGCTTTTTTGACCTTCCTCCTCATGCTAGTCTTTGCCTTTCATTTCCCCTTTCCCTTGCTGCAAGGTCAGTAGGTTTTTTCCTTAAGTACTGCGTATACTTCAGATTGAAGGTTCTTCTCTGAAGAAATAGACTTTAAAGCACAAAAATGCGTTTGTAATACAAAAATTAAAATAAAGATATTAAATATAATCAAATATAGTGCATACAGTTTACGGTAGCCTTTCCTTAATCAGGATATTTGTAGAAGGTCCTGACACATATGTATCACAAACATACATAAGAGGGAACACATTAATACCTTTGCATATACTGAATTTCTATAGAATACTCTGCACTAACCTAGTAGAAAACAGTATCAGGCAACCATGCGATAAAGCATGTCTGTATATTGTGATGTGCTTACATGTCTTAACGCACGCACACAGAAGATAGGTGTGTACGTACGTGCATGCACAAACATAAAATCAAAGTTATAACACATGGTCTGTCCTGATATTCCAATTAATATCTTAAACTTGACAATGTTAAATAGCACAGTTATTCTGTCACCCAGTCAGAGTAAAGAGCTGAAGTGATAGGCTGCAGAAGGAAGCACCTATTAAAAGTTCATAGATGAGCCCCTAAATATACATTGTTGGTAAAAGCAATTGAACATACAGAGGCAATGATCAGGATCACTGAGCAGAATCTTGCATAGAGCAACGTACAGATACAGCAAACAAATTGCCTTCTAGTACTTCCAATAGTAGTATCATAAAGATGATAGCTCTTTTCTACAAATAAATCTAAAATGACCTTTTGGGCCACATACTGTCTGTGATATTTTGTAATTTACTTTCCTTGGTAATAATTTCACTCGAGTCCTGAATTTTCCGTAATTTGCCATGCAGGATGTGTTAAGTACAAAGACACCAATAAGCAGAGACAGTGAATTAGCTGGGGTTAGAAGCAAAAGGTCTATTAAACAGCTAATTCTTTGAACACTGGACCACGTTTAAACGACTTAAACATCTGTACAAGAAACAAATATATCCCGAAGGGTCAAATCCTGCAGTCTTTACTCAGACAAAATTCCCATGGACTCTTGGGATTTGACCCTTAGTTGGGAATATACACAGGTTCAGACCATCTTTTTCAAGCTCAAATGTGGAAATTCTCTTTGGACCAGAGAATTCCTCAGGGAAGGGCTTTCTGATACCACAAGCATCCAAGACACCAGTCTGGGCTAATCACTAACAGGTTAGCATCTCTGAAAATAATACTGTCTAACAGCAGAGGAATGTGTAGTCTGGTTCTCATAAAATCTCAAACCTGGGACAAAACAGAAGAATCTGGTAGAGCTACCTCTTTTTTCATCTGAATTAATAACACATTATCAGTTTGGTAAGAAAATATGAACTGTTATTATCAAGCTTCCAGATATACAATGAAACTTGGAAGCAAATGTAGCAGTAAATATTTGCTACTGCATATTCACAGTAAATGCTGAATATCAAATACTTATTTTTCAGTATCATTACACTTTATAAATAGTTTATGGATTATGCCATTATAAAACTGTAAAATCATTCTAAATTTTAACATCCTTTAAAAAATGAAAAAGCCAACACAGCACAGAATCATCAAAAGTTAGTCTATCCCCAAGAAAATAAAATATCTTTCCTTAAAGAAGGACAAGAAGTTCACCTGGCAGACAAAGGTAAAGGCCAAATTCTAATATATGTTAATCTGTTTGTTTTAAAAATAACTGACACAAGATTTGACCCAGCTTATCAGTACCTCCTGTTTGTTCCTGTTATTTTCCAAGAGTCATTGATTTTTTTTGAGGGTGGAATTTCAGCTTTAGAGGCTCAGCTTGAGACAGTACAGGCCAAATTTGCACAAAGAGTGAACAAAGCAGGCTAGTATCTGCAGGTGCTCAGCACCTCTGCAAACGCAGGTGTAAGGCGTATGAACCAGGGCATCCACATTAAGCAGCTTCTTTTGAACAGCTGGTATGAAGTGCTGGCAAACTTTAGCTGGCCACCTTACCAGGCTGATAGATTTATATATTCATCCACAGGAGAAAGAGCCCAGGGTAGCAGATGCCCACAAAGCAAAGGGGAAGTTTGTCACCTGGGGAAAGCATGCAGAGATCAGAGGATCTAAGTACTGCTGCAGAAACTCTGCTCCTGGCAGGCGTCTTAATTCCACTTACAGGGGGTTCTCCCTAGCTATGTTGTCCTGAGGACCCACAGACTTGAATTTTTCACAGCCATATTCCTTTTCCTTGCGAATCCTTACAGAATTAGGGGAGAAGGTGTTATTAAGCATCCTTTAGCTATTGCACATACAGCATGTGTCCAATGCCTCCCTTGGAAGAGATCCTACATGTGCACAACAATCAATACAAAGTCTCAGTATGAAAAGGGACAGTCTATAGTAGTTCTCTGTGGCTCTAAAAGGGAAGGAACAAACATTTCAGAGCCACAGAAGCACATCTGTAAAGATGCAATACACAAATATCAGATCTGGTACAGAAACGACATAAGGGAATGAACATTAAAAGCATTTTCTGACAGAGGGCAACCCCCCATATTTTTCTTATTTAAAAGTTCCTTTAAAATATTAGACATTTGTCCTGAGTACTTATTCCTAGTTATTATATTGGTTTAGCCTACTGAAAGGCAAAATAAAAAGAACAAAGTCCCTTTCCATAAACAAAATAGAGCAAAAAAATTGTAATGGCAAGTGAATCCCACTTTATCACTCTGCCTGGAATTTCTACTGCAGAAACACAAAAGTCTGATTTATTTTTTAAAGCATTTTAAACACATACCAACATTACTTGGAAACAGGCCAGGTAAAAAAATTCCATCAGAACTGACACCCTACAAACACATGTTACCAGTAACCGCTATTGAGCCTAAAGAAATAAATGAAATGCTATACCTTTGGTAATGCAATACTTGGCACTTTGACAAAGATTCATAGCAGCAAGGTATATATCTACTTTAAATATACAGTAAGCTCAGGCCTATGTATTAAACACATTCCCCACCCCACCCTACCCTACCCCACCCTACCCTTTAAGAGAAGCCTTTTGTCCCACCACTTTTAAAATTAATTTAAGGGCTTTTAAAATTGAAACACTATGCAACTTGTATTCCATAGCTGACCAAAAATCATGACTATGAATTTTCAGAAAATCTAATCCTTGCAAAAACAAGCTTTTCCTGGCTGTTATTTAAACAGTCTAGCTTTAAGAACAGGAGAGGAAGAGTATAGATGATGGTACTCTGAGGTAAGAGAATATTTTCTTGAAAATGTTATCTCTAACAGAAGTAACAGTAAGGTTTATTAGGGTTCTGGGTACGTCTAGCAAACCATGGCCTGAAGGCCTTCATCATCATCTTAGCAGCCAGTTAAATAAGAGGAAACAAATGTAAATTTAATATAAACAGGGGTAGTTTCTGGGGTTAAAAGCTACCTACAGTATCCATGTTGGCTACATTTTTACCTACTCCGTAACAAAACAACCTCAAACAAACAGCAATTCTCAAACAGGCAGGGATGTTTCTGTAAAACACTACGAAGTGCACTTAAGGGTTGTTTTACAGCAAGCACATGGGTAGACTTAAAACACCTGAGGATCTTCTCGTATTTGGGGGTAATTTAGACCCATGGTTATTACCAGAATGTTTCCATGGGAAGAAAATAAATAACAATAAATTAAAAAACCATGTATCTTCTGTAAATAAAGCTTCTATTCAGCTGTTATGATTGTAAACTCACCAAAAGACTGAGAGCAAATTTCACCTCTCCCCACGTGTGTGTTTTGTGCTGGCATTTGAATACTACACGTGGAATACAACTGCTGAAGTCAGGAGTCGAATGTCACTTTTGTACCTCTCCTTAGCAAACATACTGAAAAAAATCCTACACCACTGCTACAACATGTAAAGGCACGAGAAGTGAGATTTTATGGCAAAAGATACAGGCTTGAAGGACTTTAAGGTTATTCAAATGGTATTGCATGTGGACCAGTAGGTGAAATCACATGCATCTCTGGTGCTGAGGAGACGTGTTAATTTTAAAATCTGTTCGCTAGCCTAAAGGTGCAAGGAGGGATGGCCTTTGTCCTGCTCAGCTTCTAACAGTAAATGATATCACCTTTTAGGAATTTTTTTCTGGTAATGAAAGCCACGGTGGGCTAGAGGGAGAGACTAAGGGACATCTGGATCCTCTTCTGGAATGACAATTAGGCAGTGGTCCATATTAACAACAGGCAGCCAGTAAAATCACCTGGGCTCATGCATCAGATATAAAGTGATTACCTTCAAATATTGATTTTACAGCAAGACCAGTCCCAGAGGTTATAGTGGTTGTTGCTTGTTTCTAAGTGGACAGGTTTTGAGCACTGGAAGTGAACTCCGCGAGGAACTATTACTTCCCAGCAAATATTTCTTGTGCTTTTGGTGGTTAGTGCCATGGAGACTATCCCAACAATCAGTGCCTCTAAGGGATTAGAAGAAATTATTAGGCCAAAGTGTTTTGTTGTTCCTCCCTTTCCCCATCTTTTATGTCACAGTGACTTTGGACATTTTGCTAGGAGACTTAAAGTTCTCCAATTACTCTAATAAGGCCAGTGAGTCATACAGCTCTCCTACTGCCTGAAGAAATTGGGGTTTGGATAAGTGCTAATGGTGTAAGGCGCAGGATAGGACAAGGTTACACTGGTTCACCACAGCACAAAGGTAAACGCACAGATGCATTCTGGGGCTGGATGGACATACCCGCTTTGAGGTGTTTACACTTGTAGTGTATGGATATTTGGGGATACAGAACATCTGGGCATCCAGAAGTCATGCACAAACGTGCATTTTTTCAGCACAGCTGTGTGTGCTTCTGTGTGGCACTCATCACTGCTGTTTATTCTCTTCCTCCAGAAAAAGATGACCTGAATGCAGCCTTTCCCCAAATCTATGCCAGATCTGAGCTGCCTTTGACAGACCTGAAGCAGCCTAAGCCAGCAGGTACAGGCACCCAAGCCTCTGACAGCAGCAGGCTGCAGCAGGGCCAGGGTGTGGTGCAGAGCCCATCTTCATCACCCGGGCTGGCTCCTCTGAACCTCACTCATGCCTTAGGCACCTACTGTACAATCAGCCCCAATGCCCTCAAATGAGCATCTCTTGTGCACTTCCCTGAAGGGCTACGGTAATGTTTTCTACTTATGGCCACTTGTGAAGACCACTGAAGAATGGCAGCTTGTGCTGAAAGCAGCTGCCCACTTACTTAGCAAATTTTCTTGTAGATAGCACTTATGCTCTTGACAGTGCAGCTGCTACTAGTTCCTATCTACATGAATCTTTAAGAATTTCTTTAGATGAGGATTTCTAACGTGTTAGAACATGTTTCCTAACACAACTTAAAAGCCTTTAACTCAGCTAGTTTAACTCAGTTGAGTTAAACTTTCAGAGAAATCTTGGTTTTTAACTTAACTAGCTTCTAATATGAAAGTTTACATTGTTTATGTCACATTTAAAACGTGCTAGCTAACGTGTTCTCATCAGAGCCATTAACTAAAACATTAGCAGCTACACACTGCCTCAGTTTCTGCCTCTCCCTCCTGACTGGATCCAATAGCAGGTTCTAGACAAGGTTTAAAAACTTTGTGGTCAAGGGACTTCCACTGACATCAGCTCATGATGCTCAAAGTTCAGCTGCCCTAACAAAAATAAACCTTGCTGATTTCTGTGAGGTACCACAACACCGATTGCATCAGCCATACTCCCACTGGAAATGGGGTGAGTTGAGAAATCTGCAGGTCTATTGGAATGTACTTCATTATTTTGCTTTATGCAATTTTACAAAATTGTATTTTTCAGATCCAACCATTTGGGCTTAAAAATATTACAAGGAGGATATAAGGAAAAGGTTCCTTTTTGCCCTTTCAAAAAATAAAATTTATTTTCAGGTTAGAAACTCAGAACAGTATGCTTTACACTGGCAGTGGTCTTTATTTTGGATAAAATACAGAATTGTAACCTTTTACTGTCTAATGACTATTACTGATTATTCCAAAAAATATAACTCTTTTTTTTAAAAAACTCCTGTTGGTCTGTTAGGTACATTTGGCTACCCACAAAACTTCAGGTACCCATATATATATACACATTAGGTGACTCATTTATCCTAGTACATATCACTTTAATTTGAGTTAACACTATTGCAATATATAAAGAATGTCGCTGACACTCGGATGAAAGATTTGACTGAAGCACCACAAAAACACATTGAGCAATCAACACCAACACGCAGTTAAAACAGATAATCTTTTTGCATAGGAGGACATTTCTGATGACATCTTAAGCCTAATATAACATGAAATTAGCAGAAAACATCAAGAAAAATCCGCCTCCATAAGTGTCATCTGTGACACAGTGTGAGAACCTCTAGATGTACTCCATTAACACAGACAAACTTTTAGAAAGTATAATATAATCTTTGATGGAGGGACCAGGTGTCCACTATTAGATGTTCTCATGCTATTTGAAATATGCTAGTAAATCTAGCATAAACAAAAATTGCTAAGATGACTTATTGATATGCAAAGTAACCATCGTGATAAGCTGTAAAATACTATATACACCACTTGGCTACCTCTGAGAATAGGATAGCATGTAATATTCTTTTTTTCTTGACCTTTCTTGCTGTGCACTTTCACAAACTTTCAGGGGTGTATCAGTAAAGCAGGACTAAAACACTTGACACTTGTTAGGCCTCTACTGGACAGTAATGAAGGTGTGACTGCATTTTTACTGTGTCGTATATGCTTTCCCATCAGTACAATTGGGGAAATTAATAAAACATTAAACTTATAGTAAAATCCAGACAGTTTCTGGCTTTTACAGAAGTGTTCAGGAATGATAAGGAAACCAAGTAGCTTCTCACTTTTATAAGGTCTATGGAAGGACCAGACATGACAACAAATTTTTATCCTCAAGATAAAAGGCCCAGGTTTTTTTAGTTTTCCTCCCAGCCACCTCAGGGATAGAGAGCATCCCAAAGACAGAGAGACAGAACTATGAACACACACTCATTTGCTTCTTCAATATTTCTTCAGGGAATTAATCTGTAAGTAGCAATTAGATGTTTTAGGAGTTTCCTGGCATACAATGTGCAGCAATCCAATGCAGCTTTTAAGGCCACAATAAAAACAAAGTTGGTAGGTGATATTTTCATTCATTTATATATTGGTCATGCTGTTGTTCTGCTCTCACAATATCAACGCTGATCCATGTCCTGACAACTGTATCAGTTTGGGTAGCACCTTGTTCTCCAAAGAACATCAAAAAGCTTGAAAGATTTGTCACAGGAGAAAGCATTCTTTGTAAGACTACCGTTGTCAGAACAGGGTCCTCACTGGGCAGGAATGTGGTGCATTACTATTATCCATTTACCATTTAATGATACAGACTTAAATGATCAGCTCATACCAGAGTGTTGTAAATACTCAGTGTGAAGAAAACTTAAATTAGCTGAAATTAGCTGCAAAATTATTTGGAGACTCTCAAGCTGCCATGTTAGTTAAAATCAGCAGAACTAGAGGAAAGTGGCATGCAGATATTAAGGCAATCAATATAATGGCCTGATATAAAAATGTTTCAGGAATGGTGATGTCAAAATATGCATATTTTTTAAAAAAAATCACATCTATATGGGTATCCATTGTAAATCTAATTGGGTCAAGTATTTTAATCGCACTTTACATTGTTAGTATTAATGCCTAAAGAATACTATTTCACATATCCATTTTATTTGCCAGGTTTTCATATTACATCTTTCTATTTGATCGGATTCCTTAATACTGCATCATTCATTTGTGCTGGTTGAGATAGCCTACTCATTTATAACTGCAGAATATTTAATCTTTATAAACACTGTCTCTCAGAGTTTGGGGTCTTTACTTTGAATATATCCAGAACTTTCAGGAAAAGCTTACAATGAACTGACCAAAATTGATCTGTGGTACAGTAACCAATTGATTTCTGTTAATGCAAATTCCATTCACTGATTTTAGAAAATAAACACGGGATGATTTTTCCCCACCATCAATGTTTTTTTGTCACTCAATGATACACTTAAATCAGACACACAGAATTCTTAGGTTGATGTAAGAGTGTTAGGTTAAACTCATTTTTTTTTAAAAAATTATATTTTAATCCCTAAAGGATAAACATTTATCCTCTAAGATACAGGGATAAAGATTTTAATGGCATCTTGCTTTGGGATTCAAAATAAATAAGGCAAAGATGAGTTTCCATCTTCTTAAAACTAAATTACAGAGATTAAAATATATAAACACAAAATGAATGTATTCCATTTGCATATTATATTTTGCTCTTAAAGTTGATATTGAAGATTAAGGGTCAGCATTTAATCCTCACCATCCTAATCCCTAAAATTACAAAGACAGGCATAAGTGCATGTCTGCTCCACTAAATTACCTTGAAAGAAAGCAAATTCCGGATGAAAAGGGAAGCATATTTATATTATGGTGATTTAAAATCTGTCGCCTAAACACATCTTCTCCCCTCTATCCATTGACCTAAATTGCACACTAAAAGCTTGCTTGTCTGCAAATGGGCAGCTAACACTTTGAGACAATCCAGAGATTCTTCACTTACACACAATCATGCCAACTATTTTCCTGACTACAATAAACACTGTCTTGTTCATATTTTGCAGAAACAAGAGTCAAGTTATAAACCAGAAGAATTTCTTTACTTTTCCCAGCCCAATTCCTAGATATAGATAATTCTAAATATTTAAGATTCTGAGAGAAAAACCTATTACTGAAAATTAATAGGTCAAGCATTTCTCTGACTTAAACAGTTGCAAGTCTAAAGGGAATTACACCCCGGTGGATACCATACCTCAGAAGAAGCAAAATTGTAACATAAAATATCCCTAGCCTCTAGAAGAAAAAAATTACTCACGCTAGAATGTTACTTCGTGCTGTGAGACAGTACCAATCACACTCTATTTGGCTGCTTCTCTAAAATATTAGAGTTTTGCATAGGTTACATGCTGCAACTGGAATTAATGATGGAGCTGCCATTGACTTGAATAGGACAAGGACATCAACCCTCACTTGTCTGCCTTGTTGCCTTATGAATATTACATTGCAATGGAGAAAAAACCCAACAGCTCAACCACCAAAAATACTAGGACATAAAAGACTAAAAGCAAACTGAAGTTCATAGAACCTCATTCTGGATTTTACAGCCATCATTTATCTACTTTCTAATAATGCATGTTGATACAAGTGCTACACCATTCAGTGAGGTAAGATATCTAAGCTGCACTCAGCCCTTCAGATTTGCCTTGAGAATTGTCTGTCTGCATTTGTATCGAGATGTTCTAATATTTACTTTTGAAGAATTATTTTGTAGTTTAATCCATCTAGGAGACAACAACTTTATCAAGGAGAGAACAACTTTATCATAATTATCAAACTGAGCAGCCCTGTAATTATAATCAAAAGGGCATTAGTTTCCTTCTTTTGGAGTTTATTTAACATAATTTTATACTCTAAAGGGGAAAAAAGTAATTCCTGTATAAAACCTACTAGAGAATATGTTTTTTACCTGTAAGGACATTTTTATAAATGCCCTTAAGGTTTCTTTCTACTTATCAGGATGTGTGGAGCTACAATGCTATCACTACTTTTAAGAAGACTGGAAAACATCTCAAGCTTAACTAAGTGGGTTTGTTTGTTTGATTTGGTTTTTTTTTTTGTTTGGTTTTTTTAAGCCTGCACATTCCTCCGTTCAAAGCATATTTTAGAATCATCCTAAAATAGTTTTCCCACTAATTTTCATCCTCTGTAGGTATAAAAAAAAACCTCTCCCAAACACTAACCCTTCAATTAAAAGGTTCAATCATCTCAAAAAGAAAAAAACACACAACAAATGCTGCTGTGATATTCAGTATTTCAGAGCCAAACCCCTGCTGCTTGGTCATGATAGTTATAAAAGCAGACTAATGAAAGCAGCAAAATTTACAATTAATTTTAATTCTGACAAAATCACACTGCTCTAATCAACTGCCTATCAAATGTCGGTGCAAATTACACTAACAAAAATAATTATTAGGACAGGTTGGTGAATAAAATTTTCCATATACTCCATCTGCATAGAGAATGCCTGTGTGGGAATTACTTTTAATGAACAACAAATTACAATTACTAAACTAAATGAACCATCTGCCTTTTTTGTTTGTTTTCACAGTCTCACTGGTACAGGGTGCACTGTCAGCTTAATTGCCATTCAAAATGGCAGACTGACCTATCACCAGGCTTGCATGTCCTCAACATTTTAACTGAAAAGCCGTAGCAGATGTTTTTAATTTTATGAAGAGGACAAGTATGTTTTATAAATATATTCAAAACATTAAAAGACGGTGTTTAAATAATAATAATAAGGTACATGCCTATTTCAGACTGGAGGGTTTGTATGACTAAACATCCCTAAACCCTAAATTAGCACATGAAGTATTCATGGACCAATACTAATAGAAACAAGTCTTGATGTGTTTTATTAATAATTTTATTCAAGTAAATGTTCTGTCTCTAGTCTTTAATAAGTGACCACTTTTTTTTCAAAGGGGCACGCAGGAGGACTTGCAGTAATGACATCTATTAATAAACTTCTACCAAGCATTTTTAAAGTGCTTATTTGGATATGTCATCTGGCATCTGCATTAAAAAAAAAAATCAAAAAAAGGAAAACCAGTCTCTTATTAGCATATGTCTCATATTAGCTGAGCTTTCCCTGCTGAGGTTTTGGGGACCATGATACTGTTTAAGAATTGGAAAATTGACTCTCATCACAGTCACTGAAGGGAAAAAGAATCTGACCTGGACACGCACTTAAAAAAGAAACTCCATTTGTACTGCTGTATGACACGAAAGGGATGGTTGAGGAAAGACTTTTTGTTTCTTTACATTACTACCTAGTGGCTATATCATCCATATTTTCTAAAAGCCTGGTTCATCACTTATTATTAAAAAGCTTAAAAATATTTCTGAAATTGAGCCTTTTCTGTTGAAGGGGCTAAACTGCAAGCCCTGGAGACAAAAGCTTCCTGTTTGCCTGAACTACTGAAATCCTTCAAGCTAGACCTAGAAGTACCACTGCTGCAGGGGAAAAGAAAAAAAAAAAAGAGAGAGAAAGAAAAAACACAGCATCCAAAAAAAAAAAACACCAAACCCTACCTGTGTCAGTATCCACTGAATCTCATTTCTCTCTGAGACTGTCTGCAAATGCCACTGTGTTATTTCAGGTTTGAAACCCTGATTCAAAGGACAGTTGTAAAAAGGAAAGAGTAAAAGACTCATGTTTGTTTTGAAGGGCTTTGGATCAGATCTTTGGGGATGTGATGAGTAAAAGTAAATACCACTTTTACATTGTGTTTTCAATGTTGTTATCATAATTATTTTCAATTTGTTGTAACTTACTGTGGTAATGTATAGGCAAAATAAGTGACATGGAAAATGGACAAAGTGACAAAGAAAATGGACATCTCACTTCTAATTATATTAAATCATTTAATGATCCTTATATACAGAGTGATGCAAAGACAAATCGACTTCTATTTTCAGATCTCCATAAAGCTGGATAAGTGAAGGTGGCTTAAAATCATTCCTGTTTTAGGTCAATGTTATTTATCATTGTCCATACTAGGAGCTCCTGTACATTGCTTCAGAATAATAGATTTAGCTGGTCTGCAGGCCAGTGTCCACTCACATACCCGTGTCTGACTTGGGGATTAAAATAATCCTTATTCCCGTCCCCCTTCTACACACCTCTGGCTAAGACTAGAAATAACAAAGAAAAAAATTATTCCTCTACAAGGATATTTGACTTTAAATCCTACATTACAGTGCTTACACTACAATGTTATTACAATTAATATTTACAATTAGCGAGCTTATAATACCATTACTACTAAGCACAGTTCTTCGCAGAGATACGTGAGGAAGAGTCGATAAAAACCTATTAAATGTTAGTTCATTTACTGAACAGCATTAATAAAACTTTCGTTCTCATCTTCACTTTGCAGTAGCCTTGTTTCTCTTGCTATTTGGACTTTATTTGAAGAAGCTCTTATCTGAAAGCCTTTAACTGGCTTCCCCACCAGTTCATCTTCCAGGGTCTGCATAGCTTTGTTCAGGCCAGCATTTTTTACTCTGCAGTTCTTACCATTGCAGCCTGGCTGCTTGGCAAAACTGCATCTCAATTTTCCCTTTGAGGTCATTCCTCAAACAATCAAATTGTTTTCTTCCTTTCTACTGGAAGAAGCTTTCCTGTTCTTTTGGGTCAAGCAATGCTTTTCCATCTTACAGCCCTTCTTCAAGGCCCATTGACATCCTAAAGTTGGGGAATTCTCCAGTATATTATTAAAGCTCTGCAGGGAAAGGGGAAATATGGAAAAGTGAAAAACACCATGCTCAACAATACGCCCCTCCCTAAAGAAGATTGATCCCTCTATTGTGATCCAAATCTTCTGCTCTCCCACATTCTGTCTGCATTACAGAAACCAATAGTGCTTCCCAGGCAGAGAATACAAGTGCAGACCCTGCCACCTCCCAGCTCTGTATCAGGACAAATCCCTGCAGTGCACCCTTTTACCTCCTCTTCCCCCATTCCCTTTCAGACCTCGTTTCCACATACAGATTGATCAGCCAGGGCTGGAGAGTTGCCGTGGCAAGACCCAGGGAGTAATCTGGACACAACCTCGGTAGGTCTGGATTGTTTATTCTGATAATAATGATCACAATGCTGGAGTTTGTCTTCCTAATCCTTGCTCAGAGCAGAGTGCACCAAACAATTAATAACGGCTACCACACAGAGTTAACATGTTACTGCGATGCTGACAAAACTGCAGCGCAAAAGTAACCTGAGCCAAGCTGTATCTTGCATGGTCCCATGTGGATTCAGCAGAAACTAGCTACCAGAGGAGCGGAGCAGCAGGTGCCCTTCCTCTTCCAAGAGGTGGAATAAAATTGCCATGCTTCCTAAAAACATGGAGAGATGCTGGGTGGTACTGAGTCTCTCTTAGGATGATCTATAAAGTGTTTGCAATAGTCACCTGAGATTAAGAAATATATTTAAAGCTGTACCTTTACATGCTGTACTTACAATATCAAATTATCTATGGAGTAATGTTGATGAATTATTACTCAAATGTGAAAATGCAAGTCCATGAATGCTCATCTGATGGGAAACTTTTTGTCATGTTCTTTGAGCAGAAGCAAATTAATTAGTTGCCAAATGACCCTTTCTGGCTATTGTTGGTACTTCCAAATTAAATAAATGAAACACTAATTATGACTCAGTCACTCCTCTCCCACGCTGAGTGATAAGTTGACAAAGAAGAAAAAAAAAAAACCCAGACTTGCAGATTCAGTTGTTTACTGCTGGAGTACTACTTTGCCTTAGCAAGACTAAAATTGCCAACAGAAAGGCATCTTATTTAGTTGAAACACTCAGTGCTCTATTCGTTTTTGAAGTCTAATGCCATCCTCTGTGAACAGTCACTGAGGGAGACAGAGAGATGGAAACACAGGAGTAACACTATGAATCATACCTTTGGCCCAGCTATTCCAACATGCTGTCTGTGCAAGTAGCTAATGTCAGATTCACAGAAAAGCAGGGTACAAACACAAGCTGTCAGAGAGCCTACATGAGCGTGCAGTGTGACAAGGGATCCTTGCCTGACCCTGGAAGACAGTCTGTTTATATCCTGACTTTAACAGTAATAATAGAGAACCAAACGTTCTTGTATCTTTTTGTTTTAGCTCACATAATCAGAAACATCATTAATGTTCATCCCCTTATCCTTCTTAAAAATCCTGATAACCTGTTTATCCGGATAACCCCCACTGCAGCGGTGAATTTCACAGGCTGATTATTTACTGCTTTCTGCAGTAAATACAAGGTACAAGAGTAGCTCAGAGTTTCACTGAACGCCACCTCCCTCTCCTACTACAGTGCCAAGTAAAGGGAGCACAGGGCTGGGTTTCGCTCTGTCCTTCATCATTTTATATACAGCCCTAAGCCATACCACCTTGTGCTGTGATCCCTTCAGATCTCGCAGGCTAAAGCAGGGTCAGTACTTGGAGGGGAGATCTCCAAGGAAAACACCAGTGCAGCAAAAAAAGAGTTTTGGTAATTCATTGATGGTGCTCTCTGCCTAAATTAGTAATGAGTCAGCGTCCTAGCTCAGTGTTTAACAGCACCATCCTGTTAGGAAATGTTTTCTTTTGGTTGAAACAAAGAACAGATTTCATAACTGCTTGTACTTAATAAAGTTATTAAGTACATGGCACATTTTTTTCAAAGGAGGAAGAGTGTTAAGACAAATGTCTTGGCCAAATTTCAACTTGTAATTATGTTTTGCCTACCTACAGGCAATTCCCTGTGCAGTTTCACTTGAACACAGCTTACTTCTTTTTTTTTCCACCTGCCTTGAAAATACTTGCAGTGCAATGCTGCTGCACACAGTTAAACACAAGCTTCCTTCAAGTCTACCAGTATGTACATGAAGATGGCCCTATATGCACTTAGGCTAACACAGGACAGAGGAGTACTGAATTTAATTAACATTGTTAAAACATTTTGAAAGCCTCTGAATAAAGGCTTTACAGAAGTGTAAAGTATTACCATGGTTCCTACAGTCTATTTATTTAGACTTAATAAGATTCCCTTCCCACACACACGCACACACAAAAGCCACCAGCTTTGCCAAGTAAAAGCACATTAATAAATAGTATTGATATCCAAGCCACCAATATTTCTTTTTGCCTAAGAACAAACTTTCCCACCATGGGCACCCTTTACTCCCTTTATCCTGTAAGAATCTGAAAGACAAGTGCAGTTTGCTATGTGGTGGAATGATCAAAAATTACAGACTTTGATCAAGAAAGCAAGGAAGCAGTTTCTGCATTGGTTGACCACGCTCCGAAAACACAGGCTTTCAGCATCTTTGAGATTAAGCCCAGGGCACTTATAGCTGATCTGAATTACATACGTGAAGTGAGGTTTTCAGAGAGAATCAGGGTCTGACTCATTTAGGTCTTTATAGGTTAAAACAGAGTGAAACTGCAACTAGAAGTTAGTTGTGAGAGTTGGAATAGATCTGGACAGCAGCTGCAAAATACTTGCTGTCAGAAGCACTGGCTAATGGAGAGCAAGCTATATTCCTGGAAGCTCAGATCTTCCAAAAGTCTGTAGGTTTACCTCTTTTTCCCCATCAAATCTGAAGGTGGCAAAGTCTGGGCTACTAAGTTCTGTGCTTAGAATTAAAGCATCCGAAGGAGAGCTGGAAAATACATACTGGATATATTTGTCTTAAATTCCTGAATTAGTTCCTTCCATGCCCCACCTCTTGGCTGTTTGTTTTCCATGAACTTCTGTGAACTAAATCTGCTGACCTAAGCAAGGAATTTGTTTCAGCAACAGCTATGTTTAAATGCATACTGCCGAATATCTGAGGGAAACACATCCTGAATGTTTAAACTGAGCGTTCACAAAACAGCCAATTTCTAATGGTACATTTGCAATCAATCAGGGAAAAGAAATATACTGTGGGTCAAACCAAAACTAACCAACAGAGCACAAAAGTTTAAATGTATTAAATATTGCATATGGCTGTAGGTTGAGCCGCAGCAGCAGGACTGAGCATGGTCTTTTGGAAGATATTTCTAAAACAAGAAATTGAGAGAAGCTGATTTGAAAGAGAAGCAATATCCATCCATTTAGCACTAGGCCATATATAAATGTTGAAGGCATGGTTATCGCTCCTCTGGTTACCTCAGTAGCCAAACATAGAATCCAACAAGGCTTGAGACTGTGGGACAGCTACATGATGCTGCCTTGCCCGTTTATACCAACTTTTGAATTCCACTAGCTCCAAACCCCAACCTGGCAAGATACGGAGTCAAACAATTGATTTCACCACCCAGGTCTGATGAAATAGTTGTGCAGATGAAAAGCATCTGCATCTTGGAGACACCCCCACCTGAAGCACAGATGATTCACCCATAATGGCCTCGGCCATATGTTGATCAAGAAGGGTGACAGACTAGAACTCTGCAATACTCCACATGGGAGCACATGAGTGCACCCACTGGGCTGATGAACAACCACCCCAAACTGCCCCCACTCCCGAGTCCTTCTGCAAAGAAAGAATGGAGTCACTCAAGAGTAACTTCATTTATTGCTCTCATTGCCTTCAGCTATTCATCAATATCACTTTTTCATCAAATGTGTCAAGAGTATCCGACAGATCTACAATAATAGGCATGCCTTTAAAGTGTCTAAGGGCTAAAGAAATGCCCTGATGCCTGTGTCATCAAGTGTAGCTAGTGGCACTGATCCTGCCTGAAGTCTTGCCTTTAAATATAGTATTTCTACATGCAGGTGTATAGAAGGGACAGTAGTTTCATCAACTGATGCCTAAATGTGCATATTCAGTCAGTCCTGATTTGACTCCATCTTCTGCCAAGAAAGTGAGAATAGGTTAGAGTTCCCAAGTCAAACTCACCACATTTTTTCATTGTAATTGACTTCAAATACTCTAAAACATAAATATATATTCATTTCAATAATTAATACAATTAGTTGTGCATATGAATGTTTAATGAGCTTTTCCACTAAAGGTTGAACAGTTTAAGGGACTGGTAATAGGAAACTATATTTATTTCATTGGTGGGTTTTAGGATCCTGAAAATCAAAGACAGAAAAGATCTGTTCCTTTTTGCTAGTACAGGGTTATTCCCTATAGTGATTTGACCAGATTAAAAATCAGCATTTAAATAGAAGTCACCAATTCAAAAGAGTAGTTCAAATATGGTGCGATTACAATGCTTTTGGCTGCCAGCTGTCTAGCAGTCCGTCAGAAATGGTCTGGCACTCTCACTCTGTTTTATGATTGGGGCATAAGTCATCAAAAGTCACTATTACCTTTATCAGGACTGTTGCTACCAGCAGAAAATCCAGGAAGTGAAAGATCAGGTACCAGTACCCCTCCCCTTTACCCCAGAATACTGCTTGCATTCAAGTCACTCTACTGGGACATTCTGCACCAATGCTCTACAGTTAGCAGGTATCAGTTGTCTGCCCTTTCAGTGAAATCTTGAGAAATAAAATTCATTAAAACAATTTTTAAAAATCAATGCACAAATTAAGACTGAGTTGTTTAAAGATACTGTTGAACCGCAAAAGACATCTGAATCTTAGAATTAAAAGAAACTCTGAGGGTTTGCACTAGTGTCTATTGTCATTTCAATGTAAATTTTACATCTTGATCACCAAGTAAAAGTGAATTCTTTAAAACACATTAATAGGTTTTGATATGCACCTGCCATTGTTTATTATAATATGTATTATTGTTTATAGCAGCATAACCCACACAAGTTTCCAAAGGGTTAATGCAACTAGATGAGCTGAAATTCATGAGCATAATCCTAAACAAGTGAGTTGAAGTTCTATCAGGTCTATTTCATAGCATCAGGGATTACTGCTAGCAGTCTAATCCTACTGAGCCTAAGGGAGGTACGTTGTATTGTATTTGAAATCCTGGCCAGGAAAGAACGGAAGGTTAAATGGGTGCCTTGCTCTGTAATCAAATATCACAGGCACTACTTATCTATTCAATGAACAACTAACGTAGAAAATCAATTAGGAAACAAATAGCTGCTTCTTTTGAATTTTTTTTTACCTAACAAAAAGAAAGAGTGAGAAGTAAATGGGTTTATAACATATGTTTAACAAAACTCTGTCATACTGTCCGCTATAAAATAATTCTACATGTAGACTGGCAAACATTAACTAGAAGGGACAAAACACCCCATAGCAACCACTGGTGTTTTAATGCTATTTCTTCAAGTGTTAAGGCTATTTTCAAGGCTAGCGTGTGTTCAAACACCAGCAACTGAGCATCTTCTCAATGTATAAAGCAGCACAGAGAAACTACGCATACAAAAATATTAACTCAATGCTGATAATTGGACTGTGTTCAAATGAAATCACAAATACATATCCGGTTGTTTGTGACTGAACATCTTAAATTATGTATCAGTTGTGAAGAGCATTTCTTCAGCTGTGTATCATCTTTTGTTCACTTGGTTAAAATCCCAGGAGTACTGAAAAAGGCTGAAGCTCCTGCTGGTCTTTGTTCCCAGCAGGGAGAAGTCCCTTTTGGTGGTCCTGAGGTTAACACCCTACCCCCCCACCCTCCCACCCCCCCATACCTGTCATTCTGAATAGACTTCACAGCCTGTGCACACAGACAAACAGCCTGACCTGGCCAGCTATCTTGACCCCTGGGCAGGAAGAAGATCACATCTGGTTATTAATATTGGGACATTAAAAAATGTAATCTTCAAGGCACGCAGAGAAGCAGGCTGGCAATTATATAGTATGCGCTGGATGTCAGTCAGGGAGTATGTTAGCCTGATATTATGTCCGAGAATGCTAAAACATTCATTTTGCTCTGATGAGGGGTTTCAAATACAGTCTCCCTCTGTATCTCTGAAAGCTGGTAAGAGAAGTCAGCCAAAAGCACTTAAGTCTTTAGCTTATCTGTTCTTACACTTCCCAATATTTAGTCTGTTTTACAGTTTTATAATGTAAAACATTTGTAGCTGAAAACTGATGTAACTAAAAAAAAAAAAAACAACCCTGTGATTTTACAGTAGAGGACGGCACTTGACAAATGGAACAAAACCTCTCAATATTACAATTGTGCTAAATGTGTCCCCATTACATTCTCTGAATATTTTACCACTGTCCAGACTTTTTAGTTCATTCATTCCAGACATCTGCATATTAGATCCTTTAAGCACACTTAGTTTATATAATTGGCTAAAATATACAGAAACACATTTGTACATGCTTGTGATATATATTATATATACATGCAAGCACACAAAGCTTTATATAGCACAGACTTAACAGTGTCATGTGTGAAACCTTAGCGCCACCAAAGTCAATGGGAAATTTACCTTTTGCTTGAGCTGGGCCAAATCTTAACCCTTTCTAAGCAACACCACAGAGTGTCACTGGGATACGTACTGAGAATTTCAAATACCTGGTGTGAAACATTTATGTAGCCAGATAATTATTTCTATTTGCCCTACTGGTTATGCCTAAAACAGAATGAAAGGCCGTGGTCTGGGGTTCTTATATGCTGTATTTTTCTGGCATCCCAGCCTTATTGATGCCACATGGAAGATTTTGGATTGCCAGTGTGAACCCAGCACAGGCCCAGCAACCTTCACAAAGAATGCTGACCCCCCCAGGGCACACTTCTACACCTCTCATGTGGAAGGCAGAGGAGCATGGTCTTCAAGAAGTCTCAAGTCAATCCTAGAAGATGGTGTCAACATAATCTGTGCTTGAAACCAGACGTAAAATTGCTTCCAAGGGTAGATACTGTTAATACTCCCAGTCCAGATAGCTTAAATCAGTTGTCATTAGTTTGGTTTTGCTGCAAATCTCCATCAAGTCTTTTTCCTTGCTTCCTTTCAAATGGAAAAATTTCCTTTCAAATTACATTGGGCCAACACCCAGGACAGGCCTTCTACCAATGATGTGTTAACCTTGTGATCTGTGAGTCTGAAAAAGGACTTTTATAGCACTAGAGGTGGGAAGTTTCCAGCTTTCCAACAGAATGTTAGCACTTGTTTTTAGCTGTGATAGGCCTTGAGATGTCAGACCTTCAAACTGAAACACAGTTATGTATGGAAAAGCTATTATAGGAAAAATGTAAGACATTTCTAAAATATATTAGTCACAAAGTCACAGCAGTGTTTTTTTCCCCTTAGTATTAGTGGAGCTTGGCTTGGTACATGTAGCCATATGAAAAAAGAGTATTGATACATTTAAAGAGTGCTGTACAAATTTCTCACATATTTTTCCTAATGCAAAATATGCAAGAGGTTCAAAATATATGTTAGTTTCCTGTGGGATGGTCAGCATACCTTTTTCTGTCTTTATTACTTAAAGCACACGGCCAACTCAAGCTCAAGACAATAAAACCTTTATCCCACTCATCCCAAATAATTAGAAATGCATATTTGATAATGTACACAAACACTCACATATGTATACACAAGAGAAAGTGAGAAAGATTATTGGCAGAAAAGAGAAAAAATATAAAGGAGCTTGGGGCTTTGCAAGATTGAAATCAGGCTAAGTGCTGCAGAAATGACACAGTTCCAGATGCAGATGGCACTGTGAAAATAGACACGTAGAGACATTGGTAGAGCAGGAAGAAGAAGAATGTGGTGAGGTGGTAAACACTGGCCATATGTGTGTGTAACTGAGGTTGCAGAGAGTAAACCACGAGGCAAGGATGACACTATGCATAGTCCTGAGGGAGCTGGTGTTTTGGAGTGAAATTCCAAGCTTGAGGCAAGCGAGGAAATGTTTCTGACAGGTTGGGGCCTTTCAGGGTGGAGGCTTTCTGGTTTTAAATAGTAGCTGCTTGAAAAATGCACACAAATGTGGAATAATTTAGGAGGAGAAACAGGCTATGGATGAGGTGACCTAGCTTGTATGCTCACAAAGTATGTCATGGTTATCGATACCTAGTAACCTGTTTTGATCTGTAAAAGATATTTAGGAGGTGGATTTTATTCTAACAACACACACTCTGTATCCAACAGGGGAGCTGATTCGGTGAGAGGGAAAACACTTCCAAATTCAAATCCTCTCCTCTTTTTCACACCCTCTTTGTGAAGCAGCCTCTGACTCTTCCTTCGTAACTAGCCTTTTCTCTAGAGCACCAGAAACAAATGGAAAAACCCTAGAAATAAACTTTGGGAGAAAAACAGAAACAGTAACCATCAATTTCAGCAAGAAATTACCCAAATAACAGAACTTTTTGAACTGGATAATTTCTCACAGTAGTGACAAACCACAGTAGTCAAACCACAGGAGAGCCATGTCCCAGTCAATTGACGGAGTTAAGAAACACTGTCATTTTGGAAAACTTCTGGGCCAACTCCACTCTTGGAGTAACACTACCAAGATCAGCAATATTACAACAAAGATGGATTTGTCCCACATTCTTCCCGTCTCTTTCCTCTCATCACCATTTTAATAGGAGACAAACAATTTTTTTAAAGCTTCAAACAAATTCTACAGAGCATAAGAAGTCACACAACCAGTAAAAACTCCATTTTTCCTGTGTCTTTATGAACGTTTAGACTTTTGTTTAACAATATGACCTACCTCATACTAAAGAAAACACCTCATGGACTCTCCTTATGCCATTGGCAGCAGAATATTTTATCTTTGTGGGAAATTGAGGAAATAATCCTCACCAAAAACTAAATGCTAGGTGAAAAGTTGGGGGATGGCATGTGTGAAAGAGCCTGGTATATGTTTAAGTGACTAAAAAGAACAGCTGGTGCTTGGAAACAACTGCCATAGTTCATCAAGCCCAGAATGCCCTGACACAGCCCAGCCAGGCTCCCTCCAAGGCGAGCACATGAGAAACGAAACCTACCTGAGCAAGGGATCAAAATGCAGGACTTCCGTCAGCCCCTACAGTCTGCGACAGCAGCCACTGCCTTTCTGTCCCAGATAAAAAGCTTCCTGTGGTCACCAGCACCCCCCTGAGCTGGCTCTGCCCAGGAGCTCCCCACAGCTCCCTGTGCAGGGGGGATTTCACTCTCATCACAGACACACTTATGTGTTCTCTAGCTACTGCCCTTCCTGGTCCTTCTCCTGACACATCCCCTGTGTGGCGTGCAGTGGGAAGGACAGTGCGCACACAGCTGGCCTCCTGCCAGCTGGGGACTCCCTGACAGGAGCAGAGTAACCCTGCCCTCCCCCACAGCAGGGAACTCGCAATAGATCTCCAATTTCTTGTGCTCCATTAATGGCAGAAAGGGAGCTGAGCCAAAGTTAGAGAGGGTTGTCCTGTGACCGTGTGCTTGTCATACGTTTCTTTATTTCAAGTTTCCTCCAATGACTAGCACCACCTTTAAGAGTTTCAAACAGAAGTAAACTATTCTAAGATGCAAACTGCTGGAGGCAGTGAGAAGCATTTAGAAGTATTTCATTTTACAGGGGCGTAAGGAATAAAAAAGGAAAAACCAACAGTTATGTATTTTATTTTTCCAGAAAGAGGGAGGGGAGAGAATCTAAGGTATTTCAAACCTAATTTTGTGAAAAGATATTCAGTGAGCTACAGCCAAGATAAATGCATATCAACATGCCTCTTTTGCTTTAACTAATTAGCAGTATTACAGGGTTCAGTAGTGACATTTCAGAAGTAATTGATCCTCTGATGCAATTTTTGTGTATTTCAAACTAGCCAATACATCCAGCAAGAGGGCTGTGCAAGGACAGAGGCTGGCAGTCAGCACAGAGGAGCCGGTCACCACCTGAGCATGACCTTGGACCCTGGGATGCTAAATATACACAATCAACAGGAGCCACTAGCACTCAGCATTTCTGAAAATCAGACCTCTAATCCCTTCCCTTTTAGCACTTCCTTCACCATTGGCGGGTAGCACAGCTAATTTATATTCAAGTGGCGACTACTCTAAACTAGTGTTTGTATATAGTCATACAGGGAATCAGGAACTTCCTGGCTTGCTCTGAAATTAGTATTTCATTTCAAATTTTGTGCTGACTTGGTAGGGAGAGCATTTGGCATCGTGTTTTCACATTATTTCACACTACATACACAGTGACTTAGTTACTATATATTTCTTTCTCTCTAAACCTTAACGTGAAAGGTTAGGTGAAAGCAGCATGAAGGCCAGAACAATCCAAAAGTCAACACAGCTCCCACAGTATGAGCTCAACCACAACAGACGTCCCATCTGTATTTCATGGTGTACCTTAATAACAATCAATAATACATTAAAGTTAGCACTGAACAGTATAAAAAGAGCACACTACAAAGAGTCCATTGGAGTTATGCCTTAGCCTTGCATATCCACATGCAGAAACAACATCTTCTGTTTTGAACCAGCAAATGAATATCTGGGGTAAATATTTGCAAATAGATGGCTAATTGGCTATTTCTGGTCTTCAGGTTTAACTAACAGTTAACTGCCTTTGGGTATTTGCACCTCAAGTCACTATGTATAGCAATAAATGTGGGAAAGCAACAAGAGGCAGCTGTCTTAATAGAGGCAATGTGACACAGGGGTAAAGTAGATGCTTCTTTCCCTCACTCTCTCAGTATTAGGGGGAAATGAATTCTTTCACGGGGTATTTCAGAGCTGGAGGTTTTTTCTCCCAGCTAACTAAGCGGGAAGTGGCCTAACCACTTAATGTAGGCACCTAACGCAGAGGCAAAAAGGTCATGAATTAGAAACGGACAGAGACAGAAAACAAGCTAGAGGAACTAACAGGTGATTTAACAGAACAAAGGTTACCTCTGGGTCTTCTAACATCAAACCGGGACTGAGCTGGCAGAGGGCATAAAAGAATTTATGCCAGTAAAGACCAGCCAAAGAACCATCAGTAATGCCAGAGAAGTTTAAAGCTAGCTGAGCAGACAGGTGAAATTCAGTATTGACAAATGAATCCAAGAAAATGTATATTAGAAGGAATAACTTGAAGCAATCAAACAAGTTACTGGCGTCTAAGTTAAATATAACAACTCTAGGACACTTGGGCATCAGTATGAAGGGGGGCATGGGAAGAGACATGCATTGAAAGGCAACATATTTCCAGCACAAAATGCAATAGGATTTGTTTAAAGCAGATTATATTTTTGGATGGACCAGGCATGGGACACTAAAATCTTACAACTCCACTGAGAGCAGTGGGTTCAGTTCTGAAATATCTGTATATCTCAAGAAAAATTTAGCAGGGGTAGAAGGAGTTCAGCAATCAGTGATGGGATTAGCAGAAATGTGGAAAAACTCCCACTAAAAGCAACACTGAATAGATTTAAATTCTTTGGTGCATGAATAGGGTAAGTAAAAGAGAGACATGATAGAAAGATCATAAAATAATCACAAGGATTATTATGAAGATATAAAGATTATACAGAAAGATCATGAAACAAATAAGAACACATGATCTTTCTTGTTCTATTACTGGATGAATAAATAAATAAAACTTAGTAACTTACGTGCATGACAGAATTTTTTAAAAGCTGAAAAATTATATTTATATGTGGGTTACAATAATCTGTGGATCTCCTTCCCATTGCATGTCATTGAGCCAAGAGTTCATTTTATAAACTGATTTGCCTATGAAACATTTTTTTCTCTGTTCTGAGAAGCAATTGTTGTTAGCCAGTCTGGGGCAAAGAAATTAGGGAAGGTGGACTAATGGTATAATTTGCTGTGATAGGACGATTGCACACTTGGCCTATCAATGTGTGGTTGCTTCTAAAGTAGCGTTCTGTTATGGACAGCCACTGCAAGAGATGTACTTGACTAACTTTATTTGCAACAGAGTATTTTTCATTAGGACAGGTGGAAAGATAGCTCATGATTGATTGACTCAGAAACAGCTCCAAAGGAGAAAAAAATATTCTTTACACCCAGACCAAATCCTGATAATTTCAACCCTGATAACTGCAGCTCAATTCCAGATGTCTATAACAAAATTATGAGTAACTGGGAGAAGGAAATTAGAGCAGAAATGGAAATCCGGCCTTTACTACAGCAGACACTAACATATAAAGACCTTTGTACAGTACTATGGCAGGTCACAGTAGCAGCCTGGGGTATGTATGGACACACATAGTTTTACATTCTGTTTATGCTCTTGGGAAGTGTACACTTTTATAAGCACATATACCTGCCTTTTTTCTTCCCCCCACCCCGCACCCTCTGTGCAAGAAACCCAGTCTCCAACAACTGTGTCTTCCTCCCTAACACTAATATCTGTCTCTCTAAAGTTCTCATGAGCATGAACAACTTCGGACTCCATCTCTGATTCCTCCCAGTAATGGACACTGTATTAAGCACACAAACAGATAAATATAGTCAGACAGTAAGACAGATATTTCTTCACATATGTGAAGAAATTAAGTGGTATGCTTAATTACATTTCTAGAAGGTCCATTTAGACCCCCAAACATATTGGGGGCCAACCTCTGCCTCACCTGTGCTCAGCTAGAGACACATTTTCTTTTTCCCCAAGGCCGTGCTCTGTTTCCCAGTCCAGATAGTATTGAGCTTACCTTCTAAATCTATTAGGACAAACAACTTGCAGAAGCAAAGGAGAGACATTTCTTTTGTTCCTATTGTGAATACTGAGGCACAAAGCCTTTGTATCTGCAGAGCACAAAAGCTGAGGGAACTGGGACACAGGCTTGAACTCTGTAACATGAGGTTTTAGAGTTCTGTTATATTGTATAGCAGCTCAACTCTCTTCCTTATCATAAAATATATTACATACCTACAACTCATCAGAAACAGATTAGTTCTTGTCCTTTGTATACCCCAAAATGCGTTAGGTAAACCTTATCGTCTGTTTGATACTTTTGAGGTAGCTGAGGCCACAGAATTTGAGCTGTTCAGTGGAGAACTCATGAAAGACAAGAAACACCCTGGAAACACTTCTGGATCCAGGTCCTACATATAATATGTTGAGTCACAGATGATCCCACAAACCTATTTTTGTTTTTCAATAAATAAAAAATTTTTAAAAATTTCTAAAAGACTACAAAGTGTCTAACTGAGAAAGGACTTGCTCTTTCTCAAAAATACCTATCAGGAGTCCTAAGGACTAGTTCTGAAGATTTTCACCCCTTGAGTTCTATGAGCCACAGAAATTCAAGTATCATAAAGATTCTGGCAAAGCTTGAGTGCTACAAGAAATACCAGTGGGCATAGGAAAAGGGAGACAGAGCACATTGACAGCTTGTCTAATTCATCATCGCCTAGGAGACTATCCTAGCAAGTCAAAACTGACAAAGGGTATCTACAACTTAGGTCCAATACCTGTTTCTGAGATACATCTGTAATAGGGTTAGTCCCAGAGCCAATACAGTAGTGTTTTCAAATCTGCCCCATGACTCTAGGTCACAAATTTGGTAAAATTAGTCTTAGACTATTTTTTTGTGGTCTATGATCTTTGTCATCTGAGAGCTGACTTCAGAAGATCCTGTCCTGATATATCCCAGCAGGGTCCTGACTTCCTCCTGGGTCAAAGATTTTGAGTCACAGAAGTTCCTGGACAAATAAGGACATAAGGTTTTCAGAAACACTTGTAGTTTGGCCTCGTTTTTTCCACAAGCTTCATTCTTTCTAACTTCCAGTCATTCATTAGCTGCGTACATATCTGCAAATGCCAAAGGGTGTTTCCAAAATAGTAACATCTAGATACTAAAAGCTGTTTTATTTCAGTAGTAAAGCAAGCCTTTTTCCATGCTCTCATCACTAGCAGACACAAAGAGCAAGAATACCAAGATCCTCCTTAGACTTTGTTTCATTTCTCTAGCTGTAAAAATATCAAGCTTCTGGTCATTCACAAAGTGTTTATTCAATTAGAAAACTTTAGTATTTTTGCCTCAGTCTGTTTTCCAGAGAGCAAACTTTTGTCTATGTTACATAGAAAATAGGAACATTGTTATTTGAATGGTATGAAGCTACATCAGGGTAAGTTCAGATTGGACATTAGGAAAAGGTTCTTCCCCGGGAGGGTGGTCAGTCACTTGAACAGGCTCCCCAGGGAAGTGGTCACAGCAGCAAGCCTGTTGGAGTTCAAGGAGTGCTCTTAGTCACATGATTTAGTTTTAGGTAGTCCTGCAAGGACCTGGGAGTTGGACTTGATGATCCTTGGGGTGTCCGTTCCAACTCTGGATATTCTGATTCTATGATTCCATGAATAAGAAGTGCCCTTCCTTCGCTTTTGCCATTAGGACCCAGAGTTTTTAATTTAGCATAAGGGTAACATCAGTAATACCTGGTGTGATACTTGAGCCAGTTGCAACTTTTCAGGATTTGCCATGGAAAACATCTTCCTTCTTAATAAAGCAGTTTGGAGACAAGTGACCTCCCCCACTCCCCCAGCCGAGGACTGTTGTAGGTCCAATCGCAGGTTTAGGATACCAATGGAAAAATTCCATACATGTCAAACAATAAATGAGATTATATGGACCACTGGAACTGCCTGCTAAAGTTCTGGTATTAAGAGTTTCCACCGTAAGCTTTTTGTTTTGGACATGGTCATCACAACAGGATTGATCTTTAACTTTCTCTAAATAAGGGTAACCTATTTTTCTATAAAAAGTTTGGGCACAGACTATCCCTGAACAACAAATTCTATGCTGCTTTTATGGGTAGAGGTGGCTCTAGGGTTCTCCTCTCCAGAAACAGTGCAAGGAAGCGGCATATGTCCTTTTTTCGGAGAGTTTACACGGGAAAACAGATTACAAATAAACACTTTTCTTTGGGCAGACTCCTCAATACTGTCCGTACATGCTAGGTTGCCTGCACACAATCCAGCAATAAACCAATAGTTATATACTCCTATATTTTAGACACATGTTAACAGAATGGTTTGATTAACACTCTAAGATAAAATAGGAAAAAAATACATTTTTTTAGGCAACTTGTGGTCAAATATCCACTCTTGGAATAAGATTAGTATATTACCATTCACGGCTCCCATTAGCAATATATAGTTTCCTACTCTTCGTATATGCCAAAACCATATTATTTTTTTTGTCACTGCTGCTGCAGTAGGATGCCCCAGGCATGGGAATCCGCACAGTTCATCATTCAAGGACTACCTTTGCTCAATTTTTGTTTCCTTCAATGCCCCCTGCCTTTAAAAGCTAAAGATTATCTTAATGCCTTCCCTCCCGCAGGGAGAGTAGCACATACAGTTTCCCCTGAGGCTATGGTGCACAATACTCTGTGCATCTGTCTGCTGCAGAACTGCAGGGCTGGCACCTTCTGCTGCAGACCAAGGGGGTCATTTCCATGACACCCTCCTTCACGCTGTCCACAAAGCAAAAGTCTTGCAAAGCTTGACTTTATATATCAGCACGAGGATGTACGATCGTCATTCCACACTATCTACCTGTATGAAGTACACCAGCCTAACACACAGACCACCAGGATCAAAAAATATTACAAGCTACCACTTGTAATCTATGTTTTATTAACATAAAAACCCTACCCACATTAATGTAATTACTACCCATTTCCTGTTGTACTGTATTGTATTTTGCCCACAAACGTACACATGGAAGTTTATCCAATAAAATATGTCTCCTGCATTGTGCCCAGTTCTTGCTAGGACCAACAGAATTAGTATTACTCAGCATTTCACACCAGCCTCTTCATTACCCTTCCTTACAAAATCTGATTTGAGCATTGCTTCAGTGGTAGCCCAAAGGAGAAAAAAAAAAAAAAATATGCAGAAAATTAATTTGTCTATCTAGCAGGATAGAGCCAATACAGTCTCAAAGGCTGTGTACCAAATAGCTCAAAGCTCAGTCCTGTACATCTGAGGTCTCTAAGGTTTTATTCCCATCCACCCTCCTATAATTTCCCAATTCTGGCATTTTGTCTGGATGGACTGACAAATGCATAGACCAAGGGAAAGTTTCTCCTAAATCATTTAGCAGAAGCAATAGCAAAGCTGAAGCACACATATGCATGTCAAAATATAACTTTCCTGTCATGTCTCAGTCTTTTTTTTTAGTGCTCATTCTTAAATACCTGGAAGAGATGGTGCAGAAAAATCCCACCTGGGAGAATCTGTTAAACTGTAATTACAATTTTAGAGGAGGCACCTGTAGTGAGTTGCATAATATCAGCTAAAATCTCCTAAGGGTAACAAGAAAACCTATGTTGCAAGGCTGGGAGGGAGTGGCTGCTAAATCCATAGCTGCAATCTATTAATGGACATATACACACGCACTCACATTGACATAATACTCTTACATACACTATACACTGCATCTCTACTTTGAATCTCAGTCACAAATAATTACATATTTCTCTTAATGACAGAATGAAAGAACTCCAGGCACAAAAAACAGCAGTTATACAGCCATTTTGTGTGTTGAGCATGCTGAATAAATGAGGCTGATCCTCTTTATGCTGCTTTTGCTCTCCCTTTTGCTCACTCTTCCTGCTCTGCAAGAGGAGCTATGAGCTCAGGCTCCACTGGGCAGACTGTGCATTGCAAGTCATGCCCAAAGACTCTGGTACAGACTCCTCTCAAAGAGTAGCCTTATATATCCTCACCCAGAACAGCACACAGACTGGGATCCTGGACACCATTTCAACCAAAGAACATGGGGATTCTCTAAACAGTGATTTGAGAGTACCTTTCTCCTTTACCAGTATATCATAAGCTGAATACAACGCATGCTATTTTTTACGAGGACCGTTAGGTATGACTATCTGAGAGCCAGACAACATCTAAATATCAAATTAAATATAAATGAAATATAATGTGAAATTTATTTATCTACTATTACATTTTAAATTTAAAATAAAAAAGAATAGGTTTGAAATTACTATTCTGCTAGCCTACAACTTTTTGGGGATTTTTAAACAAATGTACTTGTCTATAGTGTGTAAGTACATAGAGTAGGCATATACATTATGTATAGCTATTTATAGCTGACTACACAACCTGTTCTTTGAACATTCATTTCTGTTTATACATGTAAGCACAACAACATAATCTGAATTACAGTAACTAAAACTTGCAGTGGAAATTAAATTCCATAAAATATTTTAAACCTTAAATTAACATAAACCTGAAAGTACTATAAAAATTGAAATATCCTCTATTGTGAGGTTTATGTTTAACAACGTATTAGAATAACTTTTGTTTACCACTGAAAACAGCTTTCTTCACCTAAACAAACAACAAGAATAAGACTAAGCAAACCATGTTTTGGCTCCTCAGATGTGCAGACATATTCCAATTTCCTTTCCACAATGATTTTTATGCAAATCAATGCTGCACAATCTCCTGACCTCTTTTACCATCATACTGGGACAATGACAGTTCAATAATTGGACTGGCACATATCTAGGATATTTGATTTTAAATTAAAAAGTTAGTGCAGGACAATCGAAATTAAAAGAATGTGACTTTCTCTTAATACCGGGCTGATCGAGTATCAACATTTCATGCCAAACTGAGTCAAACAAACAAAGCGATTGGGCCTGTTAGTCCACTCGCCCCCGTATACATATACTTCATACCCCCTACCTCAGTTGTTAATTCCTAACAACAATGCTTTCATCCAGAACAAGGATAATGAGAAAAACCCAAGCAGTGTTCCTTGGGGGACTGTTACACTAAAAGTTACCTAAGGACTAAATCCCACTTGTGCCTCCTGCACGTGATAAAGATGAGCAAAGCATTCAGTATCCCTGGCTGATTTAAAATCCAAATATGCAAACAGCATTATGGAATCCAGACAGACTATTCTGCTTTGCTGATGATAGATGCGGGGGGGGGGGGGGGGAAGCTAGTCTAATTAAGATTTTGACTTTGAACCAGCAGAGAAGTGAACACCTCATTTTAAAAAGCAGTGCATAACCCCAGCTGAAGAGCAGGTGCTGCATGGTATTTGCATTTCCTGCAGAGGATGCTAGCTAGCAGGACCAACCAGCTGACCGTGAAATTCTTGGCCCTAAGTGACCCAAGGACAGACTATAAATCCATCCTATAAAATATAGTAAAAGCCCCGTTTGTTCTTCCACCCTTTCAATATGTGATGTTATACATTTGTGATTATCTCATTTTATTGGGCTCTTTAGAAAGCTGTTTATGATCATTTGTGGGCAAAACAAAGGCTCATTGTAAACTTTTTTTTAAATAAGTTGGAAGGTCAATATGAAGCAAAGGGCACCACTTTCATGACTGCTACATGCTAGCTATGCTGGTGTGTGCAGTATTACAATGCATTTCAGCAAAGGGATAGAGTCCTAGCTAATTACAAAGTTAACATATAATAGTATTGCATTAGCAGCCCAAGAAATTCCTATTGAATTGCATATATCTGAAAACAGAAAGACGTGCTTGTGCTGAAACTTAATTATCTTGGCAAAAACTGTGAGGGCCAGATTCTCAGAAGACATAAACACAAAGCTCTGCTTTACACTCCGGAGGATCTAATTCTTTGGTTTTTCAGATAACCTCCATCAGATAAAACTTACCATTTGGATTGACTAATTTACCTTATTGTTTATGGTATCTACAGCTAAGTAACACAATTACTACTCAGTTTGTGAGTAGGAAAAAGAATACTGCTGATCTACAAATACAAGGTCTGAAAGAGACAATCAGCGTGCTCTGCCAGATTAAAAATGTTAACGCTGTTGCATTCCACCCTAGGCAAAGAAGACAAGCCTTTCTCGAGGACAGTTCTGACTGAAATTCTTTTTTATGGGTTCAAAGTAAAACATTATGGTAAAAAATGAATACAGCTTTGTTTGTTTCTTCAGTCATCATTAGCAATAGACATAAAGGTATTCTGTTTTTGAGCCCATATGGAAAGATCATCAACACTTTCTGCCTCTGGGTCCTTTGCCAAAATACCATATCCCACATGCCTTTTACCTTAAAACATAAAAGAAAAGGTGTTGTTCTGGTCAAATAAAGAAATAATTTTTACTAGCATACGTCTAATGTTAAAGCTGCCTAAATCCTGCCAAAGACATTAAAACACCATCTGCAAAACAGATTTTCATTAAATTGATCAGTTTAAAGTTAAGCAGCTAGGCAGATGATGCTTTTGAGCTAACCTTTAACCTTTCACCTTCTTAAACTGAAATCAGGTCATTCCTTTTGGGTAATATCTTTGCTGTTTGAGAATAGGAGAGGTAAAGTGATCAATCCAAATTGAACTGACAATCACAACATTAATAGTGTTATGGATCAATAGTTTGTCAATAAAGTGAAAACCAAGGTAGTTTTCACACAGCTGAGCATTACTCTTCTAACTGCTGCCTGTCACTTTCCCTGAGCACCTAAATAGTTGCATATATGATGTAAAATACAGTAAATATGGAATATAAAATTGTTCTTAAAGCTATTATCAGTTAATTGGATAATATTTTTGATAGACTAGGTTTACATATTTATTTGTAATTAGAAATTGATCCTGTCATTCAGTTGCTTGGTTAACTAAAACTTCTTTTCAGCCACTCCAGTTTATTTGCAAAAAGGATACCCTGTATTTATTTATTTATTAGCAGTATTTGGAAACTCTTTTATGAGCACAGGACATGATACATGCAGTTCCCTGAATCAAAAGCTATTTGACTAAGCTACAAAATGGCTTCCTTAAGAGCAGTTCCAGCTATATATACTTTATATCCACAGAGGCAGCTCATTGTCCTGCCTCAGCTTCCCAAACCTGCAGAAGTGGAATGCTTCCTCCTGCAGAATGGAAATGCACTCTGTTGCTATAGAGGCTTTGTCTGTTTACTGGTGGAGTCACTGAATGCTTCTTGATGGATGCTGCGAAGGACTCGCAACTCTTCTGTGGTTTAATTTGCTAATATTGAGCTCCATAATTCCAAATGTAAGTCTTTGGGAAAATCATTTAGTCCGAGCTGAGTTCACTCAGGGTAAAGCCATCTTTGTTCTGGCAGCCACATTACCAACACCATTTGAATACTGCACTTCTGTAAGGAGCAACCAGGCCATTTCTTTTTTTAAATAACTTAGAAAACAGCTAAAGGTTTCACTTTGCCACATTTAGAATCTAACTCTAAAAGTGACATTTCAATACCGCCTTAAATTATACAGCTTCAGAAGACAAGCTCTGACGTTTGTGGCCGCTTTAAAAGCTATGGTTATGAAAATACATTCTTTTATTCCATCAATAGTTAAGAACAGGAAGAGAAATCAAGCTGTTACAGCAACATTTATAAAAAGAAAATTCACAAAACAATAACATTTAAATAAATATAAATGACTAAATAAAAACTTTGAGGTACTTGACAAAAGAAAGGAACAAAGCCACAGATTTTTTTTCTGTGCTTTCAGATGGTTTTAGTATTAAAGTTTTTATTGCCAAACCGTATTCACAGCACCTTAATTTTAAAAGAGTTATAGGAGCTGCTTGAATATGAACACAATTCCTGAATATTTGATATTGCTCCCAAGGTATATATCTATTATTCATACAAATTAATGTTCTTTTTTCCTTAGGTGCTTTAAAAGTTTAACTGATGTATCAAGAGAAAAAAAGTTTACAAATCTCTTGGTGTCAACAGCTTCACCAAGACCTGACAAAACTATCAATTTGCTAGCAGATAACTCTACAGACTTTCAAAATCTCATTTATTTCCACCTTGAGGCCTGAATGTACACTCACAATTAAAAGTAAGGTTTTCTGGGTGACCTGAAGAGGCATTACGTTCTGTTATAAAGCATACACATCTAGAACATTTTGGTTATTTGGGACACATTTTAGTACTGCCAACACCAAATCTGAAAATATAATAATACTAATACCCCAATTGATATTTTAAATAAGTCATTCCTCTCCTTCAAATTAGCCTTAAAATGGGATTATATAAAAATAGTGTGTGTGCGTGTACATGCTATCTCCTTTCTTAGAGTTGTTAAGCCTAATGAGGTTCAAATGTCAAGCTTCTCTAAGAAGTCATGAGGGACAGAAACTTTTTAAAACCCTGATATTCTCAATAGCAATCCTAAGGACAGGTCTTAAAATATATGTGTATGAGGAGACTTGCAACCCTATGGTTACCAGCAGTACACCTTTGATCGTCCTTCTGTAGGACATGAAGCTTAGAAGGTGTCTAAGAGCTTATGCATTTCTTCTCCACTGGGATGTCTTTCACCCTAACTGATTCAGAGCCTGAAAAAAGGTTAGCGATGGTCATTTGCCGTGTATGATAGCTGCACCACATACGTGCTACTGAATGCTCGATCTAACAAACCATGATCTGGAAAAGAAGCAGGTTCAGCAGCAGGACATTTTTAGTGATGAGAGCTAAGAGCTGAGACTCACTTCCTTAGTACGCTAAATCAAATGTTTTGTCGGACATGCTGCAAACCCAAATATATTTGACAAAGATTTCTCTAGGGCTTGGGTTGAGTGAGTGAAAAGACAGTGCTGTTTTGAGTAGATACTTTGTACCTTGCAACTCCATATCTATGCCTATAGCTCTATTTAAAAAATAAGCAGCTGGCTTCTTATTTTCAATGGTCTCCAAAACTTTGGCAGTGAAGCCATCTGAGAAAAGCCCTCTGCCTTCCCATCTCCCATCCTATCATTCCTACCCTGACAGTTTGCAGCAGCATCTCTCTGAATGGTGGCATTATAAAACAGATCATTGAAAGAATCCAGGTTAAAAAGAGATGGAGACCAACTACATTTAACCTAGATCATTTAAAAAAAACTGACTTAGAGTGTGACTGCACTGTCAGCGTAACTGAAGGGAGCAACGAACCACTTCACGCATGACAAAGAGCAGGAACTTCCGAAGGAAGTTTGGCTGCTGAGGCAGACTAACTCTGTTACTAGACTCTCAGCTCTTCTGGCACTCTTCAAAATGGGACTTCGGATCTTTTTGAAAATAAAATTAAAAAAAAAGGCACAAACGCCCACCTCCTTAGAGTTAAGGAAAAATGTAATTTAAATAAAACATGATTAAATCAGTAGAGCAGCCAGCACTGTGGGACAACGTAATAGACCCAATCTTTCGTTACTGCCATTTTTGTCCATAGCAGATCCACCAAGGTTACAACTATCAGGTTATAAAATGAAAATCCATTGTGCACCCTATGTTCACTCAGAACAACCACCTGAACACGGTTGAACCCCAGCAAAATGTTATTTCTTGCTTAAACTAAAGGTCTGCTGAGGCTTTTCTATATTTGTTCTGTGTGTACACATTTTCAACATGATTAGAAAACCAGCATAGTTGCTGTAATCAGCAGATGACTCCTGATAGTTTAGTTATCACGGATTTCTAGTATAAATCAATAGATAACACTTGCAAAATGGATTTTCTAATCATATTTAGAGCTTGTTACAGTGACTAATGGTTTGCAATATTTCCTGAATTTTTATATCCCCTAGACAAAAGAAGTTTTTAATAAGTTACAAAGTTATTCATCTTGGAAATGAATGTGTTATATTTTGTACATGAACCAAGACAATCAAGCCAATCCAGTAAACACACTGCAGAAAATAAGTTACCCCATAATTAGGGTTTGGAAAAAGTCATGACAAGTTGTGTAATAAATGGTATTCATCACTCCCACATATTCATTATATCCACATAGTTTTTTCCAGTAAAGATAAAAATATAGTTGCCATTCTACTAACATATTTATCTACACCACACCCTTTCATGTTTGTGAAAAATCATTACTGGCTTGGAAAAGAAGGGCAGACAAAAGGATGACAGTGCTTACTTTTGAATATCCTTGGTAATGATGTGGTATATTGCATATGCTTAAAGAAAATACCAATGTAAAATAACTTGGCTGTGATAGATTACAGTTGCAAATAGATACATATGCCAGAAAGTGATCTCCTCCCCTGTGCACAGTATGGAAAAATCATCAT